>NW_007247730.1:192451-214897 GCF_000164805.1 Carlito syrichta | reverse complement strand
TAACCCCAGTAAGAATGGCCATCATTAATAAAACAAACAACAACAGATGCTGGAGAGGATGCAGAGAAAAGGGAAGGCTTCTCCACTGTTGGTGGGAATGCAAACTAGTGCAACCTCTCTGGAAGACAGTGTGGAGATTTCTAATAGAACTAGAAATTGACCTTCCATATGATCCAGCAATTCCCCTATTGGGAATATACCTGGAGGAACTCGGATCACTCTACAAAAAAGATACCTGCACACGTATGTTTGTGCAGCTCTATTCACAATATCAAAAACATGGAACCAACCATGTTGCGCATTGAAGCTGGACTGGATTAAAAAAATGTGGTACATATACACAATGGAATATTATGCAGCCATAAAGAAGGGCAAACATATGGACTTTGCAGTAACTTGGATGGATTTAGTCTATCATACTCAGTGATCTCTCACAGAAACAAAAAACAGAGCACCATATGTCCTCACTCATAAGCAGACCTTGAACAATTATAATACTATAAGAAAGCAGTCAGCAGCAGAAACTGTCAGCGGGGTGGTGGGGTGGGACTGGCAATTGAGGGAAACTGCTAGGAGAGGGAGGGGCATACCTCCTCAACAAGGGTACCTGCATAATCAATGTCTGTATACCTAACCCCGAATTGTACCCCACATCTTTATAATAATAAAAAAAGAAAAACTAAAAACAAGCAAACAAACAAAAAGCAGGAGGTATCACACTTCCAGACTCTAAACTTTATTATAAGGCTACAATAATCAAAAACCTGGTATTGGTAAAAGAACAGGCATATAGACCAATGGAACAGGTTAGATATTCTAAAAACAAAACCTCAATTTCTCAACAAACTCATGTTCGATAAAACCTCCACCAACAACCACTAGGGAGAGGAGAACCTATTCAGTAAATGGTTCTGGGAAAACTGACTGACCAAATGCAGAAGACTGGAACTTACCTATCATCATACACAAAAATTAATTCTAAATGGATCAAAGACTTAAATATAAAACCTCAAACTATAAGAATCTTAGAAAACGCAGGAGACACCCTAACAGACATTGAAATAGGCAACCAATTCCTGAACAAAACCCCAAAAGCACATGCTATAAGAGATAGGACAATTGGGACCTCATTAAACTGAAAAGCTTCTGCAAAGTAAAAGAAACTATAAAGAGAGCAAGGAAGACAGCCCACAAAATGGGGAAAAAATATATGTCAACTGTATATCTGACAAAGGTCTAACGTCTAGGATCTACAGAAACTCAAATGTTCTAAAAGGAAAAAAACAAACAGTCTGACTAAAAAAGTGGGCAAATGTATGAATAGACACTTCTCAAAAGAAGGCATACAAGCAGCCAACAGATACATGAAAAAATGCTCAGCCTCATTAATCATCAAAGAAATGCAAATCAAAACTACATTGAGATACCACCTAACTCCAATCAGGATGGCCATCATTAATAATTTAAATAACAAATGATGCTGGAGAGGATGTGGCGAAAAGGGCATAATTCTACACTGGTAGTAGGACTGAAAATTAGTAAAATCTCTTTGGAAAAGAGTTTGGCAATTTCTAAATGATCTAAAAATTGATCTTCCATATGACCCAGCAATCCCCCTTCTGGGAATACACACCGAGGAACTCAAATTATTCTACAAGACGATTCCTATGCATGCATATTCATTGCAGCACTATTCACAATAGCAAAAACATGAAACCAACCATGCTGCTCACTGAAAGTGAACTAGTTAAGAACTCAGGGTATATATACATGATAGATTATTATATAGCCATAAAGAGGGACAAAATTATGGACTTTGCAGCAACTTGGATGGATTTAGAATCTATCATACTCAGTGATCATCACAGAAACAAAGAAATGAGTGTTCTCACTCGTAAGTGGATCCTGAACATTTATCATAATACTATATGGAAGGAATTGGCAGTAACAGGACACTGACAGGGGAAGGGGGGTGGGGGGAGCACATATCATCAATAATGGTACTTGATCTCAAACCAGGTGAGTGAGGATCAATGTGAGGCACAAACTTCACCTGTATGATGGCCACTTATCCTGAATCATACCCTACATCCTAAAAAAACAAAAAACAAAAAGAACTGCAGGCTGGAATTTGTGGGGGGAAAGTGCTAAAAAGAAAAAAAAAAAAGATGTATATGTGTATGTTGGAAAGGGAGCAGGGAGAAGGATTTACCTTGGAGAAGTGCTAGGTGTTACACAGGCAGGACAAAATTCGCAAAACCTAGCAGAAATCATTTGCTGTAGTGGTAAGAACTGAAAACTGATTTTAAAGTTCATGCAGCAGTGAAAGATATTGGAGTTGCAGTCCAGCCAGCATGACACCTAATTGAGCATCTCAAAGATTCACCTAAACTCCAGAAAGACTGCATTAGACATGAAAACTATTCTTGAGGGGTAGAAGGATGCACTGAGTTGGGGTTGGCAGTTGAGGGAAACTGCTAGGGGAGGGAGGGGCATACCTCATCAACAAGTGTACCTGCATAATCAATGTTTGTATACCTAACTCTGAATTGTACCTCACATCTTTATAATAAAAAATAATAATTAAAAAAAGAAAGAAAACTAAAATGATGTCCTAAAAGAAAATGAAATTTGACCTATCAAAAACAAAATTATCCGTCAGTAATTTAACTGCTTCTCAGAATAAAATTTAACAATTGGGCAACCCCTTTAGGGCCCCTCCCACTGTGGGAGCTTTTCGGTCCTCTCAATAAATCTTGCATTCAAAAAAACAACTGATGCTGGAGAGGATGTGGCGAAAAGGGAATACGTCCACACTGGTGGTAGGACTGAAAATTAGTAAAATCTCTTTGGAAAAGAGTTTGGCAATTTCTAAATGATCTAAAAATTGATCTTCCATATGACCTAGCAATTCCCCTTCGGAGAATACACACCAAGGAACTCAAATCATTCTTTAAATAAAGACAACAACATCTAGACTATAAAGCGTACTATCTGTAATGTTAAATACATAGCTAAAATTTACAAGACACAAAGAAATTGGAAAATATGAATATTAAGAGAAAAGTAGTTAATTGAAACACATCCCCCCCAAAAATAAGGGCAAAGCAATTCTTTGACAAATACAGCAACATAATTCAATGATGAAAACAGTTTATTCAACAAGTATTGCTGGAACAACTAGGTATCTACATTAAAAATGAACTCAACCCCTACTTCACACCATACCTAATAATTAACTTGAGATGGATCACAGGTCTAATAATAATAGCAAAAAGTACAAAGCTTCCAGAAGAAAGCATAGGAAGTTACCTTTTCAATCTGGAGGGGAAAAACATTTATTATTTTTAAAAGGACACATAGAGAAATAACTATATAAGTCACACTTCATTAAAATTAAAAGTATCTGCTTATCTAAATATACCATTCAGAAAATTAATAGGTAAAATAGAGGCCGAGAAAAAAAGCTACAAAACATATACCAAAGAATTACACCCAGAATATATGAAAAAAACTCTATAAATCAATTAAGAAAAAGGAAAATAATCATTTTTTTAAATGGTGAAACCCTTGAATAGACACAACCAAAGAAAGTACAGACAGGCAGTAGTGGGAATCTGCTTGGGGAGAGGGGGACATACCTCATCAGCAAGGGTACCTGCATAATGAACATTTGTATAACTAATCCTGAATTGTACCCCACATCTTTAAAATAATAATTTTTTTAAAAGAAAGTACAGGCATCATCAATAAACACTTATAAAGTAGTTTAACGTCTTTCTTCATCAGGGCAATGCAAAATAAAACCACAGTAAGATAACTCAGTAAGATACTAAACAATTTCCGACATACAGCAATTGAAAACTATCATACATTCCTGGTGGAAGTGAAAAATGTCACAACTACTTTGGGAAATAGTTTTGTCAGTTTATTTTAAAGTTAAGCATATCTACTCTATTATCTAGCAATTACCCTCTGACGTAAACTTTTACCCAAGAGAATTGAAAATTTAAGTCCACAAAAAGATTTGTATAAGTATTTCCATAGGAAATTTCCATTCATAAGCCCCAAACTGAAAACAATCAAATTATTGTTCAACATGGGAGTGGATAAACGAATTGTGATATATTCATACAATAAATTACACATCAGGAAAAAAACTACTAGTCTAAATAAAATGTGAGAATGTTATATGAACATTAAACAACGAAAGGTGGTTGCTTCTAGGAGTGGAATAACTGGGAGCAGGAATTTTGAGGGGAAGGAGGAATTAGTCCATTAAATTCATAATTATTTAATAAACTTTTAATGGGTGACTACTCTATGTCTGCAAGGAAACTATAAGTTAGACAAGTTTGTTCACTCATCTTCATTAGTCTATTCATTTCATAGGTAAATGGTACATGACTTTTAAATTAAAATGTTATTGTTACTTTGCCTCACCTTCAGATAGACATGGAAGTAGTAATATTTTTTAAGCGGAAAGAAAGTTTTAATTAAGCTATTTTAGCATGCTTTATTTTACGAATGTATTATTAGTAAATATCATTAACCCATGTATTTAAAACAACTCCTTACCATATTTGACACAGAAACTCAAAATTCTATTTTTTTAAATATATATAGGTATTTGCATTATTCTAAACTTACCAGAAAGACAATTGTTGCTGACATCTAGTTTTTCCAAAGAAACAAAATGAAAAAGTGGTACAATTTTTGTCAAACTGAAAATAAAAACATATAATTCATAAAAACTTTTAATCATATTGTTCTTAATGTTACTGTAACTACAAAACAATACATTCACATAATACAATTATATAATTGTAGTTGACTTGTACGCAATTATATGGAGAATTATAATTGTACAAAAAAATTATAACATTTAATAACAGTGCTTATAAAAATGCAATTATATGACTTTAAGTATTTATAATGGAAGATTCCTATTCATCTTTTAAAAAATTGCCAATTTCAATCACAAGTATCATGAACTTTGATGAGTATTTGCTATTTAAATAAAAATAAGTTTCTTAATTCTTATGATTTTGTTTTGTCTTTGTATTTAGCCAAATTTACAGATAACTTATCAACTTTTTTCTCCCTGATTGAAACACAGTAGCCTAAACCCTTAAAATACAAACATAAAATTTCACTTACTTTCACTTTTCAACAGGAGAACTGATTAGAGTCATTCGTTTTATTTTTAAATTTAAAAAATATTTGTTTACTAGATTGACAGTATTATAAGTACTGTAAGTATCCAAAATTAGCGTGGGCTTAATTTTAAGTTTGAAATATGCACAATATATTTAAAATTATCTCATAAAACATAACAATATAAAATAAAGTACCTCAATAGAATTGACTTAAATTTGGCAAAAATATGCTGACACTTAAAATTAATATCCATTAATTAGGCATATTAAATCTAACAATAATCAACATTCCTCTTTTAAAAGTTTTTATCATTTCTAAGTTTTAACTGTCATTAAGAACCTATGTTTAAGCAAAAACATAAGCAATATTCAAAATATACACATAATTGCAAACAAAAGCTATGAAGAAAAAATTAACTCTAGGTTGATTTGTATTTCCAACTAAGTCTATACTTACTCTGTAACATAATATCACATTACTGCAGTTATTTGGAAATTAAAATTAAGTCAGCTCTTCTGAATATTTAAATAAGACAAAAATTTATTTGCATAAAATATAGAAATCACAATTAGAAAAGTCTTCTGAATTAATCTGTCTATAAACATTGAAATTCCATAACTGTTCAAAATGTGCTTTTGCTAAATGAGTATCTCTGTTACTTTTTTAAAAGATATGCATTAATTTCCACTGCTTTAGCTTTCTTGCTTTTTTATTTATTTATTTATTTGTTTGTTTGTTTGTTTGTTTGTTTGTTTATTTATTTTTGAGTTGGAGTCTCACTCTGCTGCCTAGACTGGAGTGCAGTGGCTGCTCCCGGCCACCACAACCTCGACCTGCTGGGCTCCGGCTATCCTTCCGCCTCAGCCTTCCGAGTAGCCGGAATTACGGGCATGCGCTACCACGCCCGGATGATTTTTTGATTTATTGTAGAGATGGGGTCTCACTGCTCAGACGGGTCTCGAACCCACGGGCTCAGGCAATCCACTCACCTCAGCCTCCCAAAGGCGTGGGATTACATGCTGAGCCACCGAGCCCGGGTGCTTTCTTGCTTTTTTAATACTCTCCCTCCAGTTGTCCTACCAGAATTTTGTACCTCTTTATTTCTACTGCAATAGAAATAACTCCCTGCAATAGATGGGGGGTATTAATCTAATATTCTTTTTTAAATTTTATTTTTATCTCTCTTAAAGATGTGGCATACAATTCAGGATTAGTTAGATAAGAGGTCATCACACAGGTTAAGTTTGGGCCTCCCTTCAGAGTGACACTGACTGGAAGCCTTATGGACACTGTGAGCCTTATGAGGTCTGGCACAAGTCTAATCCTGGTACTCACTGTAACTCCTCTTTTCTTTTCTTTTTTTTTTTTTTTTTGAGTTGGAGTCTCACTCTGTCGCCCAGACTGGAGTGCAGCGGCCGCTCCCGGTCACCACAGCCTTGACCTGCTGGGCTCCCGCGATCCTTCCACCTCAGCCTTCCGAGTAGCCGGAAGTACAGGCATGTGCTACCACGCCCAGTTGATTTTTTGATTTATTGTAGAGATGAGGTCTCGCTGCCCAGGCGGGTCTCGAACCCGCAGGCTCAGGCAATCCACTCACCTCAGCCTCCCAAAGGCGCGGGATTACAGGCTGAGCCACCGAGCCCGGCAACTCCTCTTTTCTACTGTCCTGTTCTGCATTAGCAGAGAGAAAGAAGAAAAACTGCTGATGAAATATCAAACTAAATAATGAGGTAGGGAGAAGATGCCTTGAAATACTGCCCATTAAGAACAATATTCCTATTCATATTAAATCTATATAATATCTTTTCTTAGAAAGTCTCCAGGGTGAAAAATATCCAAGGTAATGAGAGGAAATGTAAGATATGTATGTCATTACATTTATACATAAATTGTATTATTTGTACATACAGTCTATAATAGTAAAAGTGGGAATGTCACATGGATATTGAGGAAGAGAAAAGAAGGAAGAAAGGAAGGAAAAGAAAGGGGAAGAAGGGAAGAGAGGGAAGAGGGGAATGGGAGGGGGAGGGGAGGAAAGGGAAGAAATAGGAAGGGGGAGAGAGAGAGGAACTTAAAACTTTGTACATAATTGGTGGGTTTAATCTTAATTTTATGGCATTTCCTACTCAAATATGTTCTAAATAATTGTTGCAAGTAATAAATTTAAATTGTTCAATTAAAAATACATTTTAATAAATGTATTTATTAACAGAAAAATTACTTTTGTACTATACATTTAGTATATTTATACCAAATTTTTGCCCTTATATTGAAAAATTTTGAAAGATTAACAGCTAATGATATATTAAATCCTTCAGAATATAGTTTTCTTTAGAATATCACGTTTTTAGCCAATAAGTTATACAGTAGCATATGTGTTATATGAAGACTTCAAATGAAAATAACTAATAAAGTTTTATAATTAAAAATCAATATAAATCTCCTTTGCAAAAATCAATTCAAGTAAAGAAATATCTGCTTTGACCAAATATTTCTGTAGTATTGACATTTATCTTTTCAGATAACTGCACAGTTTAAACATGCTCTTTTTCTTTGGAATTTTAATCAAGAAAGCTGACTACTCATTCAACTTTATGACTATTCATTAGGATGGTAGAAACCTAATAGTAGATTTTTTATTAAACCTCTAGAACTTTTCCTTTCACTGACATTCTCTGTATAATTTTTCCAAGAAAATTCAAACCAGAAAGACAAAGGACATTAGTGAAAACCTAATACCATTTGACCTTGTCACATTAGCCCTGGGCATTAAAAAGATATAAATTTCAAAGACGACAAAAGTAAAAGATTTGTACTATGAACAGCCAATGGGTAATAGTTTCCACTTTCTGCTCCTACTTAGAGTCTCACTGGTAAGAAGGCTTATAAAGTCAGAGAATCTTCCAGTTAGAACTCCGCTGAGTCAAACTTAAAACAGTCACATGTCCTAATGAAAATTTAAAACAGAAGTCAGGATGAAAGAAGTATTTCAAACAATATGTACTAAGTATCATTCTTTATATGTATTCCATTTGTTGGGGGGGGAAAGCATATGGACACATAATTTCTTCCTTGTGATGAAAATATTTATCAAAATATTAAAAGAAAATATATATACAATGTAAAAGTCATACCAACCACAAATTCAAATATCACATTTATAAAATTCGTATTCCTTTGTAAAATATATTTATATACATTTTTCTCTTGGATCATCATTCAAATACCCTTTTAAATTTTGTAAAAACTGAGGCTGAGTGAGAAGAGAGTTGCTCAGCATTGACTGATAAATTGTAGGCTCAATATGCTGAGATCTGCTGACTCTGAGTTTTCTCAAACCCAGTATGATTCTGAGTCGATGCACATGTGAGAACATAATGTAAAATGAATAATTTGCAGTTAATGATAGCAAGTTTATTGTAAGATAGCCTTCCTAAGCTCAAAGATTACTTTTACACTATGATTATTAGGAAATTATCTTACTATTCTATAAATCCATTTCTATCAATCACATTTCCCTGGCATCCTTAGGGCTTCTCCCTTCATCCTATCAAAAATATTCAAAGGTTGCATGTAAAAAGAGCTCTCAGAGACCCAGAAGAAAAAGTTGTATGCAAGTGATAGTATTATCAAAAATTTCAAAGTAACATATATTATGTAATAATTGTATTTTTTTTTACAAAAATGAGTTTAAAAGATTAATTTATTGTACCCCAAAATGTTCTTTGAGTAAGTACATATGTTACTGATTGCTGCACCCTCAAAATAGCAAACCCATCATATTCAAATGTCTTAAGACTAGGCAAACAAAATTTGAAATAGGGATCATTTGGATTAATCATGTCAATTAGCATTATCAATTCTAAAAATATCAATGCTCTAATTTATATTATTCCCATTTTATAAAATCAATATGTATAAGTCATATCATATTGATAGAGGAAAAAGTCTATCAGTCATTATTAATTTTAATTTTGAGAAATACCATATTTATTTGATAATTTAAGGGGTACAAAATATTAGACATTATTTTTCAAAAGCTGTTCTTGATTTACATATTTAAAAATCATCTTAAATATTTTATGCTCATTAATGTGATTTGAGATCCACCTCTATAAAATGTTAGATACATCAATTCCTGAGTGGTTTATGCTCAAAACATATCTGAGTATTTAACTTTGAAACTACATTTCTTACCTGAAAATAATCTGAAAATGTCTAATAGGCTGGTAGATGGCACAAATAATACAGTGGTATTTGATGATGCTCTTTCTGGGAACAAATATCTTTTTAAACCCAAATCAACTTTCATATTTTAGATCTGATTAAAACAATTTGAGAGGATTTTTTAACACAAATTTAGTTTTCAACCGTCAAAGTATAATAGGTGGAAGTTAAAACATTTAATGCATACATGCTATTGCAGCAGAGATTAAGAGATGATTTTATATGTTTTGGGGGAAAAAGGTATATATATTTATATATAAATTAGGTTGTCCTTGTTCATGTGTTTTGTGAGCACTGTATGACTCAAAGGAGCAATTTCTTATTAAAGGTGGTTCCTTTCCCCTACTCCATGTGCCTTTGATGAGGAAATTAATCATATTAGAGTGAATAGGTCTCAATGAAATATTAAGCAGAGAAGAAATACACATATTGTGATTCTGTTTTGCTTTAGACAGACATTTTCAGCAAAGATCCAGATGTTTGGTGTTCTCAAATGATCTTCTGAGGTAGGTACCCATTTCAATTTAATGTTAAGGTATTTTTTTAAGTGTTACTTTATATCCTTAGGGAAATCAAATTTAAATTCATCTTAACAGTTACAGAAGGACATGCAAGTTGAGAGCAGATTAAAAATTATTCTTTCAGGACTTAATAAGTACCATTTGAGAGAATGAGACATCCTTCTGAAATAAATTAACTACCTCTTGCATTTTCCAAGGACTATATTCTTTACAAATATAAACAAATCTGCCCTGAGAGATTTCTACAGGTACATCTTTGAGAAGAAACAAAATGAGGATGATAAATAGACAATTAAAATTCTACTAAAATTCTGGGGCATGCTATTAATTCCCTTTAATTTTTTAAATTCTATAAAGTTATATGTATATAATTTATGTACTAATTTTGTATGCACTATCATTGAATTACTGGAGAAATCCAACTTTTCTAGTTGTTTATGAACATCACAATTTCATTTTAAACAGTCACTGCATTTATTGCTTAAGAAAAGTATGTGTTTACCTATTTTGAGAGAGAGAAAGATTTTGTAATAAAGGCAGCCAATATGAAGAAAATGCTTCCACAGTTGAAATGCTGTTATCGTCCAGGTGTAATTCTCTTAGTAGAACATGATTCTTCAAGGATGGAAGCTGTGTTTAAATTTGGTTTATTAGTTGATAATAAGCAAAACATTTTGTCATTTAACCAAATTAAAAAATATCAAAACTAACAACAGACAGATTCTGGTAAACTGAATATCATAAATCAAAATATAATACAATATTTTAGTATGAATAAAATTCCTATTAACTTTATAATTTTTAATATTCTTTATAAAAGATACTTCATGAAGAAATGTAATTAGAATTTCATGATAGAAGGCAACCACTTCAAGTCCCCTCCCTTTCCAATAAATCCTGTTTTCTAAAAAAAAAAAGAATTTCATAATAGATACATTTGGTCGCACTTATATACTGAGATATAACTAAAAAGTTATAATTTAGTATATTTTTATTATGAAAAATTGATGTTAAATTAAATTTATTTATAAAATATTGTAACTGTGCTGAACATTTCTTAAATAAATAAAAAGGATAAAATTTAAAATTAAATTGGCAATCAAAAACAATTGATTAGTAAAAAAGGACAAAGAAAAATTATTCACAATTTCCTCTTAAACGTGTGATTGATACATCTATCAAATAAAAATGTTGTACTAATCAAAGAAACTAACTAATTCAAAGCAGTTACCTCACTTAGATAATTTCCTTGTAATTTCAATATTTGGAGCAAACCACAATTTTCAATGCCCTCAACATCCGTCAGATGATTATGCGAGCAATCCAGATATATAAGGGCAGGAGTATCACAAAGACCTTTTGTACTAATTAGCTGATTATGGTTCACAATTAGTTGCTGAAGATTTTTTAAGGATTCTAACCCACCTGAAAGAAAAATTTTATAAGATCACTTGAATCATACATTATTCCAGACTCCAAAGAAGAATTTCAATTTTTCTCTAAAAAACTGTATCTTTGTATTTCCCAACATCTTTAACTAAAAGTGAGGACTCAGTCCAAATTCCCGATAAACTTATCTTGTAAAATATGTTGTTATTTATATTGTTATCTGTGGGATATATTTTTGAGAGACATAATTATCTATCAATTGAAAATGGAATAAAATACTAGCATACATTGGGCAGTGAAAGTTTTATATTCAAATAAATATGGAACAAGGGAGAGACAGAAAGACTTCAAACAAACAAACAAAAAATAGTTTTCATCTCACTCCAGAGTCTTTGAATTTCAAACCCTTGCTTAAGGATGCATCCGTAACATGAGAATGCCATTTTCCTACAACTGGAATATCTATCTTAGATTCCCAAATGAGACAGATACAAGCAAATCAGAACCAATGACCTATTAGCATATTCTTCAGGTATATCAGTAATGTTACAAGTCATCTACTTTTTGATCAGGAAAACTTAAAATCCATATGATATTAGCTAAAAAATATTACAGGAGGCTTAGAAACTATACTTTGGTGATTATAAAGAAAAAACTGTGGTTATTTAAATAAGCCATGGGGAGTTGGTATTAGAAATAAATGCTGAAGAAGTCTGCAAAAGCTTCATGGGAGATACTAAAAATCTAGAAAGTGATCTTTAGATATGGTACTTGGTATGTTTTCTGAGCGTACTACTCTGGTAGTTGAAATAAGCAATTCTAGAAACTGAAAATAAAGTTTCAGTTCTCAAGTAAGCACTGATAAATAGAATGTCTTCAGTAAGGACGGTACACATAGGACCCATTGAGAAGAAATTTGGGCAATTGTACCTTTTTCTGATTGTCTTGTCAAAAATACCACAAAACATTTTTCTCATCAAATGTTGAAATAAATATGAAGATTTATTTCCTTTACCAAAATAAGTTATTTGATAATAAATTGAAATAGTTAATCATTAAAAATAAGTAGTATTACTTAGAAAACTTGATATATAAAATATATGTAACAAATTTATCCCAGAGGAATTTAGTGCATTTAATGCAAGATTTGTTATTTAGATTATGTATTGATTTACCAAAAGATAGAGCAGATAGTCTGCTTGTATTGAGATGAAGAAATAAAAGAATAAAGTAATATCAAGATCTCACAAAAAATTTCATTCTGTATCATACTTTAGAAGGTCATATAATGTAATAGGATCATGCAGGTGTTGTAAAAATATTTCAAATATACATGTCAAAAATATTTTTTCAAAATTGCAATATCTTTAATAGTTTGAGTCAAGTAAAACAGCTTATTGTTATAGATGATTATTTCCCATAAAAATATGACTTTGTGTAAAAAAGTAAAAATTTCTTATAATGAGAAATAAATTATGTAATATCACAGAGAAGTAGGACAATGAATAGGAACTCAAAAAGGAAAAGAAGGCCTGAAATTCAAATTCAGGCAGTAATTTAAATTTTTAATTTTGTATCTAAAATTATTGTACCACTATCTTCCTGTAATGTAAAATGGAAATTATGACTTAGAGAAAGTTGTTATCCACTGTTATTAGCAAGTGAATTGTTCTGCCCTTTGAAACATTTGAGTTAAAATAAGAGACCAATCATATATTACAAATTTCAAGGGATTAGGAGTAGTACATTAAATATTATAGCAATATATACTGGCTACAATATAAAGTCTCCTGAAATAGAAAATAAATTGGAGTTTATTATGTTTTATGATTATATCTGATGAACATCAATTACCCCGCTGAAGCGGACAGCCCAGGCAAAAGGAAATACCAATTAATACAGATTAGTATGTATATAAAATGAAATTTCTGATCAAATATTTAATTGTCTTAAGGAATCTACTTTTATAGGCTTGATTTTTATAAATGTACATTGCCTTTAATTTTACTAGAGCTAATCTGAAAGAGAAATTTCAATGAAACCTTTGAAGTGGGGAATGCATTTGTGAAACTTACAGGGGTCACCCAAAAAGAGAATCAAGAATGAATCATTAGGTTACACAATGAAGAAGGTACAGAATTTGGCAAAGGAAATAGTAGATAAAGCAAGATAACTATTGGGAGAGGAAAAGAGAAACAAGCAAACAATTATGCAATGAAGAATGGGGCAGGAATAAAAATAAAATATTACATAATTTACAATTAAGAAAGGCACTTTTATGTACACTAAATTATATACAGTCAACTGTATCAGGCACCGTTGGCAAAGGAATGAGAAGATGGTACCATTTAGGCTGAAGACTTTTGCTAGAGATATGAACAGAGTAATCAGGATGAAAATCACAGTAAGTGGAAGTAGAGAAAATAAGTGTAGACTACTTTCTAGATGTTTTTAAGTGGAGAGAATGTTCTCCAAAGTCTTGAAAATGGCCTTCAAAACCCTATGTAATCTACTTGTCATCATCTCTTCACACTCATCCTCTGCTACTGTGCCCTACCCTCCATTCATTCAAACATGTCCTTCTTGTTGTTCTTTAAACATGCCACACATGCTTCCACCTTAGGTCTGTATATGTTAGGAGCAACTATCGGTATGTGACCTGTTAGGCTAGAATTAAATAAAGGTCATCAACTAACATCATAGTTTCAAAAGACACCATCATTTCCAATCAATATACACAGAAGGTATTATTAGCCTATTCCATCTGTTAAAGATTCTAATCTGGTGGAATAACCATGACTGAAGCTTCAGACTAATGAGGATTATTAAACCCAGCATTTCTACTTCTATGAGCCACTATATAGTGATACACAAATAGAAACTAAAATATAGAGATGTTCTTTGCTGTATTATTTAGGTGCAAAGGAATAGATACAAGTTAAATGTTCGCCAATAAAATAATAGTCAAATAAATTAAAAACCATATCTAAAATGAATATGCATAATCTTCAATATAAAGCAGTACTGAAATGGAACATTACTGTAGGTAAAACCTGAATTGCATAATAGGGTTTTAGCTATTTGAGTACATCAAAATCTAAATCTACACATGAATCTTAACCTAAATCTACACATCTATAATTGTATTGCATAGATTGAGGTCTGGAACGCTTCATAAACAATTGTTAACAATGGTCACTCACACAAAATGAGAGAGAGAGAGAGAGAGAGTAGGGGTGAGGAGACAGATGAAGTTTCACTGCTTACACTATATGTATCTCTTTTTAATTTTTTAAAATGAGACTGTACTTCTTGCATAATATTGCAAACACTATCTTTGAAAAAACTCAGAGCAAGCACTAAAATAACTTATTCTGCATTTAATACTGAATATAACATCAATTTTAAAAAATGATCATTGAACTATTCAAATGTGGGAAAACAGGATACTGTACTCCATCAAAAGGGTGTGTTCTATTGCCAACATGGAAGAATACTGCCCATAGAAAAAAAGGCATAACTTTTAAATTTTTAGATGAAAGATTGTTAAAATTTCAGCAGAATGCTTTTTTAAAAAATGATTCAGTCTGGTCTCTCAAACACTGACCTTACTATAGCAGTGAGGAAGAAGGTACATTTGAGAAAAGCAAATGTTGATTATATAACATAAATATCAGCCTAAAGAAAAAAAGAAAAGGAAATCATCTAAAATATATGTGACACTGAGGTCTGCCAAAAGCCATGTGAGTGAGCTTGGAAGTAGATATTTTGTTCCCTCTGAGCTACAAACTGCAACCTCACAAGAGACCCTGAGCCAGAACCACCTAGTTAAGCCATTCCCAGATTTCTGACACACAGAAATGTAATGTAACAAATGTTTGTTGTTTTAAACTGCTAAGTTTTGGAATATTTGCTTCTCAATAAACTTTTAGTACAATAAGAATTATATTCTGAAGAAAACATAACTCAAGAAAGAATAAATTATGTTTAAAATGTTTGGGCTACGGAAGAATTTTTTTTAATTATTATAGCAAGAGTTCAAGGATATCAAAACAAGAGAAGTAGGTAAATAAATGGGAAAAAAATAATAGGATGACATAGCTAATAATTTATAAGCAACAATATGCCGAACAAAAAGCAAAAAATTGAACTTTTCACACACACAAAAAGATAATTACAATGAGAATCAAATGTGAAGAAGCAGAAGGAAAAAGAAAGGATACAGATGAAGCCAATTAAACAATAGACTTGAGAGAAAGACAAATACAGCCAAAATATAATCTATTACTGAAAAATCGAACAAAACCAAAAAAGTTTTCAACTATATAAAAACCAAAATTTTCCAAAAATGAAAATTTTTTCCAAAAATGAAAAGTTCAAAAATGAACTTTACTTTCCAAAAAAAACTTTAATGAATGTACTGGAAATAAAATGTTCTCGGTTAAGTTACTAATTAAGTTCAAAATAAATACTATTTGGGTATCTAAGCAGAACTCAGTGATGGGAAGAGAAAAATAGTTAGCTTCAAGGTCTACCGCAGCAATACCCAATACAATATATGCAATGATTGGAAGAACCAAGTGAAACTGTGACCTAAAAATAGAATTTACAGCTATATGATCATTCAGGTATAAAGGCAACTTCCAGGTATTTTCATTTGTACCCCACACCTTTAAAAGAAAAAGTGAAAGAATTCACAGAATATAGCACCCATCAGATCATCTTTGAAAAATGAGATTTAAAAATAGGTAGTGGGCCGAGCTCGGTGGCCCAGCCTGTAATCCCAGCACTTTGGGAGGCCGAGGCGAGTGGATTGCCTGAGCCTGAGGGTTCGAGACCCGCCTAGGCAACTTGGCCAGACCGCATCTCTACAATAAATCAAAAATTAGCCGGGCGTGGTAACGCACGCCTGTAGTTCCAGCTACTTGGAAGGCTGAGGCGGAAGGATCGGAGGAGCCCAGCAGGTCGAGGCTGCGGTGGCCGGAAGTGTGCCACTGCACTGAAGTCTGGGTGACAGAGTGAGACTCCAACTCAAAACAAACAAACAAACAAACAAACTAGTGAACTATGTAATACAGATAAGCAAGAAATGAAAGACCTGTGTGAGGAAGGCGTCTACCTGGCTTCAACACAACTCCGGCATTCAACTCTGATCTGTGTCTGATTCCTCCCAGCCAGCCCAGAATGGTTTTCAGACCGCCTCCCCTGCGTTGCCTTGGCCTTAGTCTTTATAAGTTGTTTTGTTGTTGTTGTTGTTGTTTTGTTTTGTTTTGTTTCTGAGTCAGCGTCTCACCACCGCTTCCACCTCCATGACTTAGGCAGTCCTACCGTTTCTGCCTCCCATAGTTGGGACTACAGGCTTGCCCCCACCACACCCAGCTAATGTAATACCTTGGAGGCACAGGGTCTCCATGTGTTTCCCAGGCTGCTCACAAACGTCTGGGGTCCAGCAACCGTGCCTCGGCCTCCCAAGGTGCTGGGATGACTGCCGTGAGCCCTCTTAGTTTAAGCGACAGAAATTTCTCGTGTTCTGATCTGGTCCTTGGCACTTAGCCACACTTTGGACCTCACTAGTCAAAGCAAGACAGGAAACAGCATCCCCACTAGTATGAAGTGTTCTTGACGGCTAGGCATTTTCACCAGCAGCCAACCTATAAACGGTTGCAATTTCTTGGTAACCGGGATTTGGAGTTTGACTTTTTCTTTCCATCTGTTAACTATCCTTAATGAACTGCTTTTATTGTGGTGGAAGGAAGGAAGGAAGGAAGGAAGGAAGGAAGGAAGGAAGGAAGGAAGGAAGGATTGAAGGAAGGAAGGAAGGATTGAAGGAAGGAAGGAAGGATTGAAGGAAGGAAGGAAGGAAGGAAGGAAGGATTGAAGGAGGCAGTTGTCGTACTTATCCCATTTTCCAGAAGGAAGGAAGGAAGGAAGGATTGAAGGAAGGAAGGAAGGATTGAAGGAAGAAAAGAAGGATTGAAGGAGGCAGTTGTCATACTGATCCCATTTTCCGAGGAAGGAAGGAAGGAAGGAAGGAAGGAAGGAAGGAAGGAAGGAAGGAAGGAAGGATTGAAGGAAGGAAGGATTGAAGGAAGGAAGGAAGGATTGAAGGAGGCAGTTGTCATACTGATCCCATTTTCCGGAAGGAAGGAAGGAAGGAAGGAAGGAAGGAAGGAAGGAAGGAAGGAAGGAAGGAAGGAAGGAAGGATTGAAGGAAGGAAGGATTGAAGGACGGAAGGACTGAAGGAGGCAGTTGTCGTACTGATCCCATTTTCCTGACAGAGCTAATGCCACTCTAGGATATAGAGTGGGTAATATATATGACATAAGATATATAATATCTTGATGTGAATAACAAAAATTATGAGAGGAATGGAAGATTGGAAAAAGCATAAATATTTCATTATATATTATTATGTTTTATTAAAGAGAAGTTAATATTGTCTAAAATATATTAAACAAAAACAAATGTCTTATGTCTTTTGAAATAAAAAAAGACATTGTAAGTAACAAAACTCAGAAGAGCAAGTGGCAGATAACATATATATAGTAATCATATATACATATATAACATAATACATATAATAATCTGAAGAAAGCAACAGGTAGTCTAACATTTTGAAGTCAGAATATTTTCATATAATTTCCGCTGTATTTAACAATGCTTTTGTGAGCTTTCAAAAGTTATTTCCCATCTTAGTAAGTTATCTGCAGAAAAGTTGGTCGAGAATGAATGTTACCAACCAGCAATTCACATGTTGATGATTTTCATGCACCATAAAATGACTTTATAATACCTTAATATAATCTAACAGTTGCTTACTTGATCATTGTACTTTTTAAAAATTCAAATTGGTGTTCTATTTCAGTAGTGGTAAAATTTTGGCAGCAACATCTCAAAAGCAGCACTAAAATTTTAATATTAGAATAAAAAATGTTTGCCTAAAACACATTAGTTTATGTATTCTCAAATAATCACAAGTACTAATAAATTTTCTCTAATATTTAATTAAAATTTAGCTAACTATATACTTAAACTTTGTTCTAATTAATCTCCCCTAAGTATATTTATTTATAAATGCAGGCAAAACAGGATGAATAGTTACAATGTTCACTTCAAAAAATTTCTTATTTTGATTAACTTTTTTTCATCTGATAGGCCTTCTTCATAGATGAAGAAATTTTGTTTACTATTTTATGTTTTTTGTTGCTCAAAGAGTTTTAAATTTCTATTTAGGTGTTTGCTACGTTTATTATAGTGTTATTTTCTTAATAGTGGTATTTTTTATAATTTCTTGAAATAATAGAAATAGAATATCTCATCTGTTAACAGATATAAACCAATTATGTTTTTCACATATCTACTAGAAGTGTGAAGATCTATTTGTCAAAAAATATTTTTACCTTGATATAAAATTCTTCAGAGACTAGTTTGACTAATTTAAGTACTTTGTTATGTCATCTGGGAGACAGAAAAATGATACAAGACAGAGTCTTTGCTTTTAAGTATGTCTTACCTGATAAATCAATCCAGCTAGAAAAGTTTTAATTACTGGCATCTAGAAATATTCACAATTTATTATTTTGTGAATTACAGTACTGACTTTTTAAGAAATAGAAAATAATCCAGAAAGCTTATATATACTGGCTATATATCCTGGATGGTGAACTTATGAATTATGATTTTATCATTTTATGGTAAAATGCTTAGACAACAAGCATGTATTAATTGTATATATTAAACATTACACAAAAATGCAAAAGTCTACTTTCAGAAATTTCTGGTCAGATAACCTGATCATCTTTACCTCTGAGAATAATTTAAATAGTTACTACATTTTTAAGTGTTTCCAAATGAGCTGTTAAGAAAGCAGAGAATTCTTAGCCCAAAATTTAAACAGACATGGTAAAGAGAAGCAAGCAGAACAGTGAAGCCATGTTTCATTGTGAGAAAAATGTGTTAAGCTGATGAATATAAAGATCAATCGCTATAATGTCTGAGGCTGAAGGAGACGAAGCTCTAAATTAATCTAAAGTGGACAAGACAATCCCACATAAACTTGGAACCTCCATCAGCTATACCCAACCAGAGGAAATAAGTTTAAATTACTTATCTTATATCTCAATATTCAGTAGAGAGGGAGGGAAAATTCTCCCCTTTAAAATAATAATCACAAGCTGGTCCTTTCACAGGTCCACAGATCAGATTTAGTCTAATAGTGGTCAAAAAACCTTCACCAGAATTGTAGCATAAACGATTGTAGATTGTTGTGTCCCCAGCCCCTGAAAAATCCACTCCAGAGATAAAACTTCCCTCCAAAATCCAAGAACAATCACAAGCTTAAGTTCCAGGGAGAGATAAAAAGATGACAATAGACAAAACAAAAAAGACATGCAATATGCATTGCAATAAGATACCGTAAATAAGAGTTAGCAGAAATAACAAAACAAAGCAGAAACAAGAGGGAGAGATATAGAATATAGAAAACGGACTGGATAACGAAAATGTGGCACATGTACACTATGGAGTATTATGCAGTCATAAGGGAGAACAAAAACATGGAATTTGCAGCAAATTAAATGGAGTTGGAGACCCTAATACTAAGTGATCTAGCACAGAAACAAAGAACTGAATACCACTTGTTCTCACTCTTAAGTGGGCCTTGAACATTAGTCACATTAGGCACTGGGCACTGCTGGGGAGGGAGGGAAGGAGACAGCAAGGTGGGAGGCAAGTGACAACACAAAGGGACTTGATAATTACCAGAGAGAGTTGGGACCAGTTCGAAGCCCTAACTTCACCTGCATGCAGCCTACTGATGTAGTTAATCCTCACTTGTATCCTAGATTCCTATTCTAAAATAAAATAAAATAAAGAAACCAAGAGGAAAAAGTAAAATAAACTAAGGACAATTCAAATGTAGAATGACTCCTGCAGGACTAAAGCCCAACTTTAAATAATCTCAATATCAATACATGGATGTAACTACACAGAGATTGTCCTCAGTAAAAACTATGGACCTCTAGAGGGAAATAATAATATACAGTCTCAAATTGGTCCTACAGTTATTTTTTTCTTAGTATTCTCTGTCTGCCGAACAATAATAAAAAAAAAAAAACAACCTGGTAACATCATATGACAAAAAAATAAAGAGAGGATTACCAGATTACAAACTTATCAGACACAGAAATAAATGTACCTTGCTGAACATGTTAAAGAAAATAAAAGTTAAATGAAATACTTGGATACTAGATACAATAAAAATGTGCACTGAGCTGGGCTCGGTGGCTCAGCCTGTAATCCCGCACCTTTGGGAGGCTGAGGTGAGTGGATTGCCTGAGCCCGCGGGTTCGAGACCCGCCTGGGCAGCGAGACCTCAACTCTACAATAAATCAAAAAATCAGCCGGGCGTGATAGCACGCGCCTGTAATTCCGGCTACTCGGAAGGCTGAGGCGGAGGGATCGCTGGAGCCCAGCAGGTCGAGGCTGCGGTGGCCGGGAGTGGCCACTGCACTCCAGTCTGGGCGACAGAGTGAGACTCCAACTCAAAAAAAAAAAAAAAATGTGCACTGAATGAGAAATAAAAAACAAAAATTCTAAAACCAAAAAGCCACAATAACTGCAAACAAGTTTTATCCTTGGATTGAACATTATATTAGACACAACCGAAGGATCAGAAAACTGCATTCTGAGTCACAAGAAGATATTCAGAGTGATTATGTGGAGACACAAATTAAATATAAGAGAATTATAAGAAATATGAGGGTCTAAGAAAATTATAGGATATGTATGCTGTAATCATGGGATAAATATTATGTATTATATTCTATATATTACATTACAAACATATATTAATTTATACAATATTTGTTAACATATTTTATTGAATGCCATAACATGTAATATATATTGAGAACTTTTCAATATCAAATAAAGACAATGAGTCACAGACTCAAGAGGCACAATGAAATCAAACAGGGTGAATATTCATGAAATCACAAATAGTAAGATGATAAAAATAATGGCCAAACAACAAAAACAAAAAACTCAAAAAGGGAATAATATAACTTTCCAAGAGTTAATCTAAGCCAGGAAAGCTAAAATACAGTGGAATATGTTTACAATGCAGATACTGTAATCCAAATGGTAGGTCTATACCTCAAACATATATATGTACACTTGTGTGCAATTGTGGGTATATGTGTGCATGTGTGTTTTCAAAACCTACTTAACCAAAGAAAATCTGAAATAATTCATCACCAGCACACCTAAAGGAAATATTAATTAATATTATTTGGGAAGAAGAAATATTGTAGCTAAAAATAGTGTAAAGAACAATGGAAAGTTTATACTATATTACTACACAACAATACTCCTTTAATACTATAAGTATAGTAATACTATATTACTACCGATATAATATCTATAGCAAACTAAACGAATATATAACTTGTCATACAACTGGAAAAATGAAATTATCTAAAACCTCAATCAAACCAAGCAAGGGCAAGAAAAAAGAGAAAAACCAAACAGAACATGCCGAACAAATAGAATCAAATAGCAAGACAGTTGATTTAAATGAACATTTATCAATGATTACACTAATTTATTGATTATACCTAATTAATTGCTAGGAACTAAAGGCTAAAAATCAAAGCAAAACTTTGTAAGACAGCCCAGGTAAAAACATAACAACACATTTTCATTTTACATAAAAAAGGCAAACCAAAAACAGAACTTGTAAAATTCTCGTAAGTAAAAACATAGAAAAAGATATGACATATGAAAGCTAAACCCAGGGTTCTCAAAGTGTGGTCCAGAGACCCTCTAGAGATGCTTTTAGAGTTCTACAAGGTCAAAATTATTTTCATAAGAATTCCAAGATGCTATTTGCTTTTTTCACTCTCATGTGTTCTGGAGAGTATAGTGGAATTTCCAGAGGCTACATGACTTATGATATTGTGCCAAATTGAATTCAGAGGCAATATGAGAACCCATATTAACCCATGAAGAGATATGTGTTGCAATGACCCTTTTCTTACTATAAAATAATATAGTTGGAGCTGGGCTCGGTGGCTCAGCCTATAATCTCGCGCCTTTGGGAGGCTGAGGTGAGTGGATTGCCTGAGTCCGCGGGTTCAAGACCCGCCT
>NW_007247730.1:119349-192226 GCF_000164805.1 Carlito syrichta | reverse complement strand
TGCACTCCAGTCTGGGCGACAGAGTGAGACTCCAACTCAAAAAAAAAAAAGAAAATATAGTTGGGTACCTGCACATTGAACATTTGTATACCTAACCCTGAATTGTACCCCACATCTTTAAAATAAAAAACAAAAGAAAATATAGCTAATAGTTATATTTGGATGAATGCTAAGATTTTATTTGAAGTATTAAATAAGCTAAAAATTAAACTTTAAATTTTTTCTCTTCTGGTACTTGTCAATGTTGATAGATATAATCCACATAAATAAAATTTGTTTGAGTGAGCCCTCAATAATTGTTAAAATTGTAAAACAGTCCCATATGCAAAAGGAAGCTGGTTTGGTTACATCAAACATAGAAGACTAAGGCAGAAAGCTTTACAACAGATGAAAAAAGACATTCTAAAGTGATAAAATTGGTCAATTTAACAGAAACACATAATGGTTATAAATTTGCAAGCATCAAATTGCGTAGTTTCAAATCAGATAGAAGAATAAAAAGATTGAACTACAATCATCATGAGAGTCATTGCTAACAATATCAGTACCACACTTTATCAACAGACATCACGGAATAACAAAAAATGAGGAGGCTATGAAGTAGGCAGTCCTGAGTTTTGAAAAAACAAGTCTATTCCAAAACAAGCTGCTTGAATACAAACAAGCTGCTTGACTTCTCTGAAACTTAGTTCCTTTGTTTGTAGAGTAATGGTGATTTCATGTTACTAAGAAAATTAAAAATAATATATTAAGGCCATTTATACAGGACTTTCATAAAAATATGTATTAAAATAATACCTATGCTTCACAGCAATTATTCTTAGTAAAACAAAAAATTATAAATCTGTGATGACCAAATAAGGCTTCAGAGAGAGCAGACTTTGCACTAAACATTGAAGGAGAAATAGGATATTAATATACATTCAGAAAATCTACACACAGTGGACTAAGCAATAATAAGTCTAATAAATGCATTTGGATCAAATGGAAATCTAGACTGAGCGGAAGTTACAGTTGGTTGCTACCCTTTGTCTTTGAATCTTTCAAATTCTTTATTGTGAAATGAAGGATGATAACTGAACAAAATAAACTTTTTAAAAATGTTTTAAAACTAAATTTATTAGCAAGAAGATGAGAGGAAAGAAAGGGTAGGCAAAAGTTTCGTACCAGAAATGCCTGGTATGGGCAAGTCTCTCTCTGGAAAAAGAACAACTGCCTGGACAAAATAAACTAACAGCAAATCTTACCACAGTATACCATCAATTCCTCAAAACCTAAGTAAATTATGTTTTCCAAAGTATCTAATATTTCTTCCTCTTCCCCACTCAAAACAAAATAAACAATAGCCAGAAAAATGTTCAGGAGTCACTTTTAAAAGACTTATTTATAGTCAGGTGTGGTGGCTCAAGCCTGTAATCCCAACACTTTGGAAGGCTGAGGTGAGGGGATGGTGGGAGTCCACCAGTTCGAGAACAGCCTGGGCAACTTCATGAGACTTCATCTAAAATAAATTTAAAAATTGGCTGCATGTGGCAACTGGCGACTTGGAAGGCTGAGGCGGAAGGATCCCCGGAGCCCAGTGGATCAATGCTTGGCTGGCCTTGAGCATGCCACTGCACTCCAGCCTGGGCGACTGAGACTGAGACTCTTGACAAGAAAAAAATACTTATTTATAATAAAAATAAAAAATATTGATTCGATATTCTTGATTTTACTGCTTAAAGACATTCCTTTAAAAGCTCTTTAAAGGCTTCTTAGGTCCTACAAAATAAAACTTAAGGCCAGTGAGTTTCCTCCTCAAAGGGCCCCTGCCCATGGCAAATTAGCATTGGACCATATTTGCTACAAATATCTATTTCAAATCATTCTTCCCACAGAAATGAGCCAGTGATTTGATAAACCATCTCTTTCTCAGGGGAGAAAATAATGTAAGGAACAGTAACACTAAAGATGTTCCATTAGACTGGAGGTTTTCACTAAATAAGTGTTTGGTAGAGATCTACCTGCTTCCGCTGCTCATTAATTGCTACATCTGATAATTTCAACCACATATATGCTGAATTGCATTTGAGATTTTTAATTTCAGTGCAAAAGTCTTTCAAGATTATGCATATACAGAAACAAGAATACTAAAATAGGAATCCAAAAACTTGGATCCCAGTCCCGCCACTGCCATGAGTAAGATTAAAACTGTGTCATTAAAACCTACTTTCTGTTTTTCCTTCTCTCTTTTTTTTTTTTTTTTCTTTTTTACTTTCTGTTTTTTCATCTGCCTACTAAGCATCCTGGACCAGCAGATCTGCCCAGCTTCCCTAGGTTTTAAGCTAGGCACTAAGCTGCATTTCAAAACTCAAAAGTAAGCTAGCACCATCTAGTGGACCTCGAAAGAAATCACTCAGTGTACAATAGTGAAAACCATTTCTACAAGAAAAAATGTCTAGAGCTTTATTTTACTCTTTTCTCCCCCCAGTGATCCAAAGACAACATTTGGCAGCAAGATTTATTCCAGGCACATTCTCCTACAAGCCATTGCACAGTAATCTTGTCTATGTGAAAATGTCGAATTATTTCAATATCTTTCATATTTATCATACTAGTGTCACTTTTTGCAGATAGCAATATTATATAGAAAATAAAGTAGTCAAAAAAAATCTCAGTATCAATTCTATTTATAATATTTGAAGGAATATATGACCTGAAATTTATAAATCAAGAAAAAGACTGATAAAATTAAAGAATGTTTTCTTGATAAAAATTTTCCTAGAATATCAGAAACAGAAGTTTCATGAATAATAAGACAAAAATAATTTACTGTTACACATTATCATATTTCTGTTAATTTTTACCCAATACTCAACAAATGAAGTATAATAAGGTACTCCAGTTCTCACTATATAGAAAATGTCTATCACTAGAATGTATTTTCAAGAAAAGTCAGGACAGTCATTTATTTTGTTTACTGCTACAATTCCCAGCAATAAATTTCAGTGCTAGAAAAGTACTTATATGCATAGGTGCTCAATAAATTTACTCATTTTAACCTCAAAATCATTACATTCATTTAGCATAGTTTTAAGATAGTATAAAACAGCCAAAATCTTAAGTATTAAATGTATACTTATTAAAGAGGCAGAAGATTAAGATAATTTAAAACTGAAGCACCAGAGGTAGACTGTTGAGTTTAAAATCCTTTCTCTATCACTTACTAGCTGTGTGATCTTAAGCAAATTACTATAACTCTCTATGCCTCGGTTTTCATATGCTGTAGGGTTGGGGAAAAAATGTAATGGTACCTAACTTATAGCAATGATGCGCAAATCAAATAAGTTAATATATATAAAGTACTTAAAGAAAATATCTGGTGGTAAGAAAATTATCTATTAATATATTATATTAAGTTGTATATTTCTGTAAATAAAATTTGAAAAAAGTTTGTCAAACATGGATTTTTTAAAAAATTAATTTAGTTTCAAGATATTTCTGCTAGTGAAAAAATCAATAAAATGTAACAGAACAATGGGGAAAACAAAGAAAGCTAGATTATAAATTATAGGTCATCTATTTTGGCTATTCTTAAAAAATACTAGCTCAAAGTACTAACGATTTTCTATGAATCATTTAATAAACTTTGATAATGTAGTGACATTCTTTCAAGAATTGTTTTCCATATTACATGTAGAAACTGAAAGTTTAATTTTACTTAAATTTACTTATGAAAAATCTTATGCAAAATATAGCATGAAATGTACTAATAATAGCATAATAAATTTTAAACTACAATCCGACCAGGCTCGGTGGCTCAGCCTGTAGTCCCAGCACTTTGGGAGACCGAGGCAAGTGGATTACCTGAGCCCACGGGTTCGAGATCCACCTGGGCAACTTGGCAAGACCTCATCTCTACAATAAATCAAACAAATTAGCCCACAGTGGTAAGGCTGGCCTGTGGTTCCAGCTACTTGGAAGGTTGAGGCAGAAGGATCGCTGGAGCACCACTGCACTCCAGTCTGGGTGACAGAGTGAGACTCCAACTCAAAAAATAAAAAGATAAAAAAATTTTTTAATTAAATAAATAAACTGCAATCCACCCAAATTAAACCAACTTATAAGAGATAACAAAGAAAAAAATTAAGCTTTTATTAACAAAAAGTAAAATACCAGGGCCGTGCGCAGTGGTTCACACCCGCAATCCCAGCACTTAGAGAGGCAGAGGTATAAAGATTGTCTGAGCCTAGGAATTTGAGACCAGTCTGGGCAATTTGGTGAGACCTCGTCTCCACAATAAATTAAAAAAACTAGCCAGGCATGGTGGTACACACTGGTACTTCCAGTTACTCGAAAGACTGAGGCAGAAGCATGCCTGAACCCAGCAGGTCAAGGCTGCAGTGACCATGAGTGTGCCACTGCACTCCAGCCTGGGCAACAGACTAAGTCTCTGTCCAAAAAAAAAAGTAAAATTACATCTTTTGTTTCACTAAAATATATCCATCTTTAAAATAATCAACTTACAGTAAATTTAATAAAATTAAGGCAATTATTTTGTACATTCAAAATACAAGAATAACCCCAAATCACATTAAAATATTATATAATAAAATTTATTCCAAAACATAATGATAGAATAAAACATAAATATATAAACAAAATTATTACATAATTTATATGAAATTATATACTCCAATATCAAAGTTTTGGGTTTTTTTAATTCATTTGGTCAGAGAATAATCTGGATTTCAATATGATACATATCTTAGAGCCTCTATTTTTGAGTTATACTTTAAATTTATGTTTTATTTATGACCAATAACAGTAATAATAGAAACTATCTCTTTCCATAGCCACTGTATAAAATATATTTAAATATTAAGCTATAACATAAGTATACTATTAATTTTGTAAATTTCAATTTATAGAAATTATTAATTTAAAATTAATAGTGAAATAAGTGTTTGATTTAAATATTTAAAATTAAATGATTGGTTGAATTTTAAATTATTTAAATTTAAAATAATTTGAAATTTAAATTATTTATTTTTAAAAAGAAGCATCCCTTATTTAAAATTGGTCATATATATTACACATTACATTTCTATTTTGCAATTGCATAGCTTAATTAGAATGGAAAATATTCACCATAACTAACTTCAAATAAATTGCTTTAAAGAGACTGACACATCTCTGGTTTCATTTATGAAATACAAAGAATATGAATCAATTAAAAATGTGCATTAATATTTTCTAATAAAAAGAATAATTAGCATTAACTTTACATCTTAACTACTGCAGTGACTATAACTTAGTATGAATTAGAAACAAATTAAACTTGAAACTACCTATGTAAAATATTGTCGTACTGCTTCCAATTTTATTTCACCTCCTTAAGAAATATTATGGCATAGAATAGTAACTTACTAACCTCTAAACACAGATCTATCTTTGTGCTCCTTCATAAGAGTTCTTTGCATCAATATATCATTGAAAGACAAAATCTATGCTTTTCACTTAGCTCGATCAGAATCTCTAAGCAGTTACTGAAGATGAAAAACAGACTCCAACTGGTCTTCCGAAAATCTATTTCTCATGTATACTCTTCTCACACTCAATAAATACAGTGTTTTCATTGTACCCAATAGACAGCAAAGAAGTCTTTTACTTTGTTTGCTCTGTGCTACACAGAGATACTGCGGGTTCATCAATTAATACTATGGCAGTTTTCACATAAATCTTGCTGATATCCTATCCCAGGAAACCCACTACTTACAAAAAATTCCATACAGCACTGCTGGCAACGAAGATGAAGTGAATGGGAAGTCAAACTTTTTTTTTTTTTTTTTACAAACAGACTTTTTTTCTTTTTTAAGTTTGCGTCAATGTGTGCCAGTATAGTAACATACATTATCAATGTGTATGCCTTCATTCCAACAACAACAAAATTATTTCTCTAGTATTTTAAACTAAAAATATTTGTATCAAAAGAATCAGTATTTCCATATGGGAAAAGCCATAAGTGGTCCCAAAGTAGAACATAGGCAGGAATATAGGCAAATGAACACATTAAAGAGTATTATATATTTTCAGAAGAGTACCTTAAAATGTTTGCAAAACAAAGCTTGCTTTGTGAAAACAGCTATACTTTTCTATACTAAAATAGGGAGATAATGATGACTGCTTATATACAACTTTCCCCATACCTCCTCCAGAAATTCATAAAGAGCAACAAAAATTTTAAAAATAGGCACAACTTATCTTCTAGTATAAATGGAAGATAAAGAAATTACTATCTAACTTTTTTTTTTGTAAATAGGGTAGTAAGTATCCAGGACCAACATAATTCAGTCTGAATCTACACCTGTCCAGATGGAATCCTATGGAAATGGAATGGTAAGTAAGAAGTGGAGGAGCCCAAGTGGCTGAAGAACTCATGTATCATCAACAAGGATGCTCTCCAGAAGGACAGAACATCATCCTGAAAGAGATGACAGAACTGAGACCAATTATGTAAGTTGAATTAATAAATGCAAATGGCCATGACCTTATATGAGAAAAAAAACTTCAAGCTTGAATCAAAAAAGTAAAACTAAAATCTATGCTGTATAAAAGTAAATACCCAAAATAAAATGATTCAAAGACTAAAAGTAACAGATGACTGAGTAGACAAATACAAACAAAAAGAAACCATATCAGATAAGGTATTTCTTTTTTAAAAAAAATCCCAGATTCATTTACCTGTATAGACAAAGTAGAATTTAGTTTCAAAGGCATTAAGAGACAAATAAGAAAACTTATACTGTCCAAAGCTAAAATTTATAATAAAAGTAGCACAATTATCCAAGAAACAGCATGGCAGCAACATTCACAAAACAGAAACCAAAAGCTATATAAAAGTAGACTGATTAGTAATACATTGACAAAAGAAAATTTAAAACATTCCCAACCCTCAGACCAAAGCATATCAAATCTACAGAATACCTAAAAAAAAGTAAGGTAGATTTTCTAGATGAAAAAATAAACTCTATTCCAATTTTTTTTTAAATACCTCCTTTTCAAGAGCACATGAAACATTCATGAAAATTAGACACATATTAGACTAGCAAAAAAGCTACAAGTTCCAAAAAGCAGAAATAGCACAAAATTATTATTTGACTATAATGCCATAAAACTAGATAGAATATTTTTAAAAGTCTTATCATATGGAAATTTCAAAACTTAGGTAAAAAGATAAAAGATGACCTAAAACTGCAAAACTGATGAAAATATCCTATCATAACATGTCAGAAGTTATGGACTAAGCATTACTCAGAAAAATAATTAGCCTGAGCACGCGGGTTCGAGACCCACCTGGGCAACTTGGTGAGACCTCATCTTTATAACAAATCAAAAAATTAACCGGATGTGGTAGCGCGCACCTGTAGTTCCAGCTACTTGGAAGGCTGAGGCGGAAGGATCGCCAGAGCCCAGCAGGTCAAGGCTGTGGTGGCCGGAAGCAGCCACTGCACTCCAGTCTGGGCGACAGAGTGAGACTCCAACTCAAAAAAGAAAAAAAAGAAAAATAATTTTAGATTTAAGTATGTCAACAAGAGTGAAAAATGATAAAAATAATTGAATTAAATACTTAAAACTAGAAAAGAACAACATAATGAACAGAAGGAAAGCAAAAAAAAAAATCTGGTACTATCATGTATTAATGGTAGAAGAACAAAATGGCATAATATATATAAAGGGAGTCTGGCACTATCTTCCTAAATTATAGATATGTTCTGGTCCAATAGCAGCAATTGCAGGAAATTAACTGAAAGTTATATCTAATCAAGTACACTATAGTTTGATGATACTCATTGTAGCAATGTAGATTGGAAACCATCCAAAATGCAGCAACCATGCAACAGTGAAATAAACTCTTGTCACACAATAGAACATTATGCAGCTGTGGGAAAAGAGTGCTATCAACTCCAAAAAGCAAGATAAAGAAGGATACTTACAATACTCTCATCTTGTGAAAGAAATGTTTAGCATATAGGGTGAACCACCAAAAAAATGGAATTATCTTTTTTTGGAGGGTGGGTCACTTGTAGTACAGGCTTCGTCAATTAGATAAGTGTTCTAGGAACACACTGACATCAGTGTTCCAGTTAGTGTTGCTGTGAGAGGTTGCAACTGGCTTTGGTTAATTTTTTTGAGGGGCAGGGGTGAAGGAAGATTCTTCCAACACATCTGCCCAGTTCATGATAGGTGATTTATAAGCGCACTGCCCATACCACACTGAATATTTAGCAGTTTTTTACCACAAACGGCATGACCCCTGTACTCCACCATTCCTATTCACTTGATCACACTTTGAGAAACTTTTTATTTTTTCCCCAGATGAAAAAAGTCCTCAAAGAGAAATGTTTTGCTAAAGGGAAGAGGTGAAACAAATAATGGCAGAATCACTAAAAAGCATCAAAATTAACAAGTTAAAAAATTGTACTGAACAGTGGAAAAAGCGCCCTGAGAAGTGAATTGGTACAGGAATATACACATAGACCAATGGAACAAGACAGAGATAATGAAAGCAAAAACATCTTTGAACCAACTCATCTTTAACAAAGCCACAAATAACAACAGCTGGGAAAAAGAGATCATATTTAGCAAATGGTGCTGGGAAAATTGGCTGACCAAATACAGAAGAATGAAACAGGACTCCTAATTATCACCATATACAAAAATCAACTCAAAATGAATAAAAGCCCTAAATGTAAAACCTCATACTAAAACTATAAGATTCCTAGAAGAAAATGTAGAAAACACCTTTACGCACATCAGAGTAGGCAATGAATTCTTGACAAAGTACACAAAAGCAAATGCCATAAGGTTAAGATAGAGAAGTGGGATTTCATTAAAATGAAAAACTTTTGCATAGCAAAAGAAACCATCACGAGAGTAAAGAGACAATCCACAGAACAGGGAAAAATATTTGCAAATTATCCATCTGACAAAGGCCTAACATCTAGGATCTACAAGGAACTCCAATAAAGCAAATGAAAAAAAACAACCCCATTAAACAGTGAGCCAAGGACATGAACAGACGCTTCTCAAAAGACAACTTTGAAGCAGTCAACAAACACATGAAAAAATGCTTACCCTTACTAATCATCAGAGAAATGCAAAACTACAATGAGATGCTACCTATCACCAGTCAGGATGACTATCAATATGTCAAAAAACAGCAGATTCTGGCATGGATGTGGAGAAAAGGGAACATTTCTACATTGTGGGAGTGTAAGCTAGTTCAACCTGTATGGAAAGCAGCATGGTAATTCCTAAAGGAACTAAAAGTTGACCTTCCATACAATCCAGCAATCCCTTTTCAGGGAATACATCCAGGTATAATAAATCACTCTACCAAAAAATAAAAATGAAAATAAAAAACAGTTGCACAAGCATGTTTATTGCAATACTATTCACAATAACAAAAGCATGGAGACAACCCTGCTGCCTACTGAAAGCCTATTGAAAGTGGACTGGATAAAAAAAATATGGTACATATACATAATGGAGTAATATACAGTCATAAAGAAGAACAAAATCATGGACAACGCAGAACATTGGGTGCCGCTGGAGACCATGATACTAAGTGACTTATCACAAAAACAAAGAACTGAATACAACATGTTCTCACTCATAAGTGGGCCCTAAACATTAGCCACAATAGCCCATGAGAGGGATCGGCAGATCGGCAGTCACTGGCCACTGCTGTGGGGAGTTGCAGGGGAGGCTGTAGGGCATATGACAACACAGAGGGTACCTGGTCCATTACCAGGGGGAGTGAGGGCCACCTAGAGCCCAAATTTCACCAGCATGCAGTCTACTTATGTGGTTAATCCTAACTTATGGCTCGCCTCTCTATAATAAGGTAAAATTTAATTTTTAAAAGTCTGCCAATATATAGGCTGGCCATGGTGGCTCCTAGCACTTTGGAAAGCCTAGGCAAGAGGACTGTTTGAGCCCAGGAGTTTAAGACCAGCCTAGGCAACATAGTGGGAACTCAGAACTTGTCTCTACAAAAATTAAAAAAGTAGCTAGGGCATGATGGCATGTGTGATAGTCCCAGCTATCAGCGAGGTTCATCCCATAACTCCCAGATAAGAAAGATGAGCTTTTTGCAAGCACACAGTCTTGGTAATTCTGGCATACTGTGCTATAGCTACATATAGGAAGCTCCAGGAGAAAACACACACGAACTAAAGGCAGTCAAGCTCTGCAGATTATGCCTCATATAGGTTTATTTTCAGGAAAACCCAGACTAAACTTGGGATTCTAAAAGACTCTCAGAAAGCCTCCAATGGAGGGAGTGGCAGAGTTTATCTTTTCCCATTTGGAAATTCTAGAATTTATTCAGAGGCCACAAGTGCCTGTCACCCCTTGCTTCATTCAGCATGCCTGTGGTCCCTGCTAGGGTATCACCACTCCCAGGCTGACCATCTCAGTCAGTCCACAAGTTCTAGAACTGTTCTTTACTTCTGTAATAAAACTACCTGCTTTATGTTTCATGCAGAATTCTGACATCATACTTTTATGAAATACTTTTTATTTAGACTTGTGGGGGTTCTTTTTTTTATTTTAGAAGGTGAAAATCAGCAAATATTTTTCCTTTCCCAGGCTATATATAACTGGTTTAACCAAAGGAATGTGTACTAATTTGGGCGCAGATAGGGCAGAGCCCTTAGTAAAAGCAGCCTAAAGATTACCTGAACCCAGAGGATTGAGACTGCAGTAAGCCATGATCTTGGGTGACAGACTGAGACCCCCAACTCAAAACAAAACAAAAAATAAAATTAAAATCTGTCAATATAAAAGTAAACATTTATCACTGTCCACAAATGATACTAGGATAAGAAAATACTTCTAATTAATTAAAAAACTCCAAGTTAAAAACTATGGAGGAAATAATTGAACTAGAAAATTCACTTTTCATATCCCTTACAGCATTAATTCATTCAGGACATATTAATCAATGGATAAACATTAGATTAAAAGTTGATGGAGAACTTTATAACGATGGCTCAGGCTGTCACCAGCTATACCCAATACTCAATTGCAGCATCACTAAAAGTAAGCAGTCAAACACTGTATGACTGCTGATGTAATAAAACGCTTCCTATGAAGAATTTCTGCTAAAGCAGTTGAAATGAAATCCAATCAAGTCTTTTAAGCTAACTTACATTTATAGGAAAAACAGGTCTTAGTAAAACAATTTTAATGACACTAAGAGGAAGTGAACAAAGCCAGAGTTCAGGACATTCATGAGACAATTAACACCGGGTTCTTCAACAAATCAAAGGCATATTTAAAAAAAGAAAGAAAAAGGTAACAGGATTGCTACAGACTAAAACAGACTTCAAGGACCTATGTAAATATAATATATAGTCATTATTCATGTTAAGTTAGGTTTCAAATTAACCCAGATATTTTTGAAAAAATTGATTATGGGCTATCAGCTGATACAAAGAATCACTATTAATTCACTATTATTTCTATTAGGTGTTACGAGGAATTGTGGTTCAGTAAAAAAGGGCCAATTATGAAAAACTGTCTCCTAAAGTATGAAGGAATAGAATTATATGATTCAGGGATTCATATTAAAAAAATAAAATAAAGACCAAGAAAAAGTAAAAATGAAGCAAATGTTTAATATTAGTAATGTTTATATGAAATTTCCATGTATTATTCTATGTTTGTAAATGTTTTAAATTTTCTGCAATATAAAAGAAAGAAGAAACAAAACATAAGCGAACAAACAAAACTATTAGCAGAACATCTCCATAGTACTAGGCCTAATCAAAGAAAATAGATTTACTTCTATTCCCCTATTCACTCCCATCCCACTCACTGATATTTCAGTTCAATTCAGACTTCCTAATGATTATAGGATTGAAAAGGTGTACAGGATGGTATTCTTTGGGGATTCAAAATTTAAACCATTTGTATTGTTTCAGAGTAAAACTTTTTTACTTTGTTTTTCTTTTTATCAGGTTTCTTACTTTCTGGCAGTCCTTGATTCTTCATTAATCATTGTTAAGCTCTTACCAAGGCCCTTGAAAATTACAAAACAAATCAAATAATAAAAAACAACAGAGGATTTTAAATAGCACAATAAGATTTTTACCTTATAATTATCAAACTGGTAACAATGTAGAAGTTGGCAGAAGCTGAATTTCAGTGAAAAGAAGAGAGAGGAACTTGGGGGATAAAACATGGTAGCACATTGGGACCCAAGATGGTCACCATGGTTCAGCTGACAGGTACCTCTCCCGCCAAGTGAGATAGAGAGTAGGGACCCAGCCACTGATAGATGCAGGCATCCTGAACAGTACTGGACAGGTGAAGCACCCTGCACCCAGCAGATGTCTTTTTGAACACATAGAGACATTAAAGCAGAGTGCCACAATGGCAGATGCTGAAATCTGAGTGCCCCACTCAACTCTGTGTGCCAGGCTCACACAGATACTGAAGCACTACCTTGTGTGTGTGGAGGGGGTAGTGATCCTAACATCCTCTGGGTCAGTTTCCCCACTTTCAGCCACACATGAGTTATTAGTCCCATGCAGAAGGCATCCTGGTCAGGGCACAATGGTGGACAACTGAAGCCCAAGTAGGACAGGGAATAAACTTGGGTTCAGACAGCCCCTGAGTACACCTTCCACCACTGGCTCCAAGGCTGGTTAAGTTCACCTGCATAGTATACTCAGCTGGTAGCTATCCTACCTACTCTCAACCCAGATCAGGAAGGATATCCTGCCAGTCCTGTGAATAGGGAGCTCTCTCCCTTTCAAGTGCTGAATGTGGACTTAAATGCAGAGGGAACAACATGAAAGACACCTGAAGTGTTTCCCAGCAGGAAGGTTTCTGGGCTACAAACTGCAAACAACAGACAAGAGGCCCATCTGCTCACATGTTTCTCACAGAGTACTTGCAGAGGGGCTGAAAACCCAGACCAACTGGACAAACGATGGGGAAAATTCTGCAGCAGAAAAACCTTTTGCAAGGTGAAGCATGCTGCAGAAGTGAATACCCCTCTCTCTCTTACTGAGTGATCTATATTGAATGACAGAAAAGATCCTAGAACAGAATGACATTAACTAGCTTCAAAACAACAAAACCAAAGAATAAAGATAAAGAGAGAAGAGCTGCTTTACACAAATTAGGAAGATTCAATGAGGAAACACAGGAAATCCTAAGAGTCTTAAAGAGACAGCACTCAAAGGAACAACTATCAGAGCACAAACAATGGAAGCCCCACAGAACAACCTGTCCCAGATGACAGTCATAAAACTCATAGATTGAATGGCTAGAGTGAATAAAGAGAACTATGAGAAATGAGAAGTGAAACTCAACAAAGTAATACAAAAAGTAAAAGTGGACAGAGTTGGCCAATTTAAGAAAGGCCTTTTCTGAAATATTGGAAATAAAGAACTTCATCCAGGAATTTAAATACACCATAACAAACATAGGGAACAGGATCAATTGGGCAGAGGAAAGACTCTCAGAGCTTGAAGACCAAAATATGGAACCAACCCAGTCTCTATCAAAAACATAGGAAAAAGGTTCAAAAAGAATGAGCAAACCCTCTGAGTGGCATGAGACTATGTCAAGATGCCAAACATACACCTGATTGGTATCCTTGAAGTAGAAGGGGAAACATAGAACATCATGAAACAAGAATTCCAGGCCGAGCTCGGTGGCTCGGCCTGTAATCTCAGCACTTTGGGAGGTCGAGGTGAGTAGATTGCCTGAGCCCGCAGGTTCAAGACCTGCCTGGGCAACTTGGCGAGACCTCATCTCTACAATAAATCAAAAATTAGCCGGGTGTGGTAGTGTGCACCTGTAGTTCCAGCTACTTGGAAGGCTGAGGCGGAAGGATCGCTGGAGCCCAGCAAGTCGAGGCTGCGGTGGCCGGGAGTGGCCACTGCCCTCCAGACTAGGTGACAGAATGAGACTCCAACTCAAAAAAAAAGAATTCCATGAGTTCATCCAAGAAAACTTTGCACATCTTGCTAGAGGGGACCATTAAAGCACAAGAGAATCAGAGAATGCCTGCAAGATATCACATGAGAAAGCCATCTCCAAGACACATAGTAATTTGCCTCCACAAAGTAAGCATGAAATAAAACATCCTAAAGATAGCAAAAGGGAAAGGTCAGACCACCTACTGGAGAAGATCCACCAAAATGCTTCAGATGTATCTGCAGAAACACTAAAAGTCAGAGGGGACTAGAGTCCCGTTTTTCTCAAAGACAAGCAATTTCAGTCAAGAATTTCCTAAGCCACCAACTAAGTTTCATCAGAGATGGGGAATTAAAATATTCTCAGACATTTAACCCCTAAGAAAATATGCCACTTCCAGACAAGTCCTTCAGGAGATGCTTAAGACGGTGTTGAACACAGAAGCAAAAGAATGGTCATATCCATCATGAAAATATAGGCAAGCACAGAGTTAACAGAGTGCACAGACCATTCACAAAAATAAAAATACACACATAAAAATACAAAAGTAAAAAGGAAACAAGAACACCCCAAAAGCTCTATGACAGGGATAAACACTCACATTTTAATAGTTAATGTGAACATGAATAGACTGAATATGCCACTAGAGGCATAGAGGGCAAACTGGATAAAGAAGCATGATGCAACATTCGGCTGCTCCAGGAAACTCATCTCACTGCAAAGAACACTCACAGGTTCAAAATTAAAGGCTAGAACATGACTTTTCAGGCATATGGAAAGCAGAAAAGAGCAAAAGTAGCTATTCTGAAATCAGACAAAGACTTCAAACCATCAAAAGTTAAAAAGGACACAGAATAACACTATACAATGAAGAAAGGCTCAATCCAATAGTAAGAAACACCCATCTTAAACATATATGCACCCAACACAGAAGTACCAGGTTTTATAAGAACAATATTAAGTAAACTAAGACAGGCCATTGATACTCACATAATCATAGTTGGAGACCTCAATACTCTGCTAACAACCCTAGACAGATCATTACAGCAAAAAAGCAATAAAGAGATCTAGAACCTTAACCTGATATTCAATCAAATAAATGTAATAGACATCTACATAACACTGCACCCAGCAACTATACTGTATATGTGTAGAAGAATATATATTCTATTCATTAGCACATGGAACATACTCCAAGATTGATCACATTCTTGTACATAAGCCCAGTGTGAAAAATTTCAAAAGCCTGAAATAATATGCATCTTCTCAGATCCCAGTGAAATAAAAATAAATATTGTTGCCAACAAAATCCCTCCAAAACACACAAAGACATGGACACTAAACAACATGCTGCTGAATGACTTTTGGGTCAACACAGAAATCAAGACAGAAATAAAAAGATTCCTGGAAACAAAACAGAAACAAAGACACATCTTATCAGAATCTCTGAGATGTCATGACAGCAGTGTTGAAAGGCAAATTTATAGCATGGGCACAGAAAATAGAAACATCAGAAGTAAACAGTTTAATGTCACACCTAAGGGAGCTGGAAAGACAAAATCATCTAAAACTTAATTTCTGCAGAAAAATCCAGATAACTAAGATAAAGTCACAAATGCAGCATACAGAAGACAAAAATCACATAGAAAGTTTAAAAAACACAAAAATCTGATTCTTTGAAAGGATAAATAAAGATTGATGGATCCCTAGTCAGATTGACTCAACTAAAAAGAGAAATTCTAAATAAACACAATTAGAAATGAAAAGGTGGTAACACAACTGAAAATGAAAAATTTTACAAGATTACCAGAAATTACGATGAACACCTATATGCAAATAAACTACAAAATCAAGGAAATTGAGAATTTTCTGGCATCACACAATATCTCAAGGTTGAAACAAAAAAAATTGAAACTCTAAACAGACCAATAACAATCTAGGAAATTGACTCAGTCATAAGAAAACTCTGCAAAAAAAAAAAAAGACTTGGACCACATGGCTTCCCAGCTGAATTCAATAAGATATTCAAGGAGGAGCTAATACCAACCTTATTGAAAGTATTCCAGGCAATTGAGAATGATGAAATTCTCCCTGACTCATTCTATGAAGGTAACATCTTACTGATACCCAAATCAGGCAGAGACCCAACAAGAAAAGAGAATTACAGGCCAATCTCCCAGGTGCAACTAGATGCAAAAATTCTCAACAAGAGTCTAGCAAATTATATCCAACAACACATCTCAAGGATCACCCACCATGACTAGGTGGGCATCATTCCCAGGATGCAGGACTGGTTCAACAGTCACTAGACCATAAATGTAATTCGGCACATTACCAGATGTAAAACCAAGAACTGCATGATTATCTCATTAGACACAGAAAAGCATTTGACAAAAATCCAGCCTCCTTTCTTGATAAAAGCCTCAGAACACCTAGGCATAGAAGAAACATTCCTCAAAACAATAAGAAGCATCTATGATAAACCCACAGCCAACATTTTGATCAAGGGGCAGAAACTGGAAGCATTCACCCTAAAAACTAGAACAAGACAAGTATGCCTACTTTCGTCCCCCCTATTCAACATAGTGCTGGATGTCCTAGCTAGAGTAATCAGGCAAGAGCAGGAAACCGATGCTATCCAAATAGGGACAGTTAAGCTATCACTCTTGATGTATGATGTAGCGTACCTAGAAAACCCTACAAAATCTTGTCAAATGCCTCCCCTCACTGATAAATGAATTTGGCAAGGTCTCAGGTTACAAAATCAACATGGAAAAAACAGTTGCATTTCTATACACTAGTAACAAGCAGGCAGAGAACCAAATAAAAACACAATCCCATTCACAATAGCCATCAAAAAAAGAAAAAGAAATACCTTGGCATCTACTTAACCAGAGAAGTGAAAAGCCTTTACAATGAAAACTACAAAACTCTACTCAGAGAAATAAAGGATGACACAAGCAAATGGAAAAACACACCATGTTCACAGATTGGAAGAATCAATATTGCCAAGATGTCCATCCTATCCAAAGCAATCCACAGATTCAATGCAATACCCATCAAATTACCAACATCATTTTTCTCAGACTTGAAAATGACAATACAGAAATCATAAGGAAACAACAACAAAAAAAGAGTACAAATAGCCAAAACAATCCTCAGGAAGAGGAACAAAGCAGGAGGTTTCACATTTCCAGACTTTAAACTTTATTGCAGGGCTCCAGTAATCAACACGGCATGATATTGGTACAGGAATAGGCACATAGAACAATGGATCAAGACAGAGTTTCCAGAAGCCAAAACACAGTTTCTCAACCAACTCATCTTTAACAAATTCACCAAAGCAAGCATTTGGAAAAGGAGACCATATTTAGCAAATGGTGCTGAGAAAACTGGATAAGCACATGCAGAAGAATGAAACTCTACCCCTACCTATCACCATATACAAAAACCAACTCAAGATGGATCAAGGACATAAACATAAAAACTCAAACTATAAGAATCCTAGAAAAAACTGTAGGAAACACCCTTAACCCTTAATGTACACAGAGTAGGCAAGGAATTCATGACCAAGTCCCCAAAAATGAGTGCTACAAAAGTTAAGATAGACTGGTGATACCCCATCAAACTGAAAAGTTTTTGCACAGATAAAGAAACCATCAAGAGAAGAAAGAGACAACCCAGAGAATGGGGGGAAAATGTCAAACTATGCATCAGATAAAGGCCTAATATCCAGGATCTACAAGGATCTCAAATAAACTGAAAGGAAAAAAGCAAACAGCCCCATTAAAATTTGGAAAGGATATGAACAGACACCTCTCAAAAGATGAAATTCAAGCAGCCAACAGACACATGAAAAAATGATCAGCCTTACTAATCATCAGAGAAATGCAAATCAAAACGACAATGAGATACCACCTAACTCCAGTAAGGATAGCTATCATTAATAAGTCAAAAACCAATAGGTGCTGGCACAGCTGCAAAGAAAAGAGAACACTTCTGTACTCTTGGTGGGAATAGAAGCTATTTCAACCTCTATGGAAAGCAGTATGGTAACTCCTAAAAGAATTAAAAATTGATCCCTCATATGATCCAGCAATCCCTGCTCCTGGGACTATACCCAGAGGAATGCCAATTATTACTTTATCAAAAAGACATATGCACATGTATGTTTATTGCTGCACTATTCACAATAGCAAAAACATGGAACAAATTCTGTTGTCCATTGAAAGTGGAGTAAATAAAGAAAATATGGTACGTATAAGATGGAGTATTATGCAGCCCTAAAGAACAAAATCATAGCCTTTTCAGCAACTTGCATGCAGTTGGAGACCATCATCCTAAGTGAGCTATTACAGAAAACAAATAACTGAACACCACACTAGTGGTTACTCACTAGTGGGCCTTGAACACTAGCACATTAGCACAAAAGGTGGGATGGGCAGTCACTGGATACTGCTAGGGGAGGGAAGTAGGAAGGAAGGAAAGGGGCACGTGATAATACAAAGGGTACCTGGTGCACTACCAGCGGAAAACAGAGCCAGCTAGAAGTCCAAATTTTACCTGCAAGCAGCCTACGTATGTAGTAAATCTTCATTTGTATCCCACAACTCTATAATAGGTAAATTATAAAATTAAAATAAGAGGTGAAAGCAAGCACAGCACATTCTTCCCCAAAAGTTGACAACAAAGAATAAGACAGATGAGGCAATGGTAGAATCTAATGTGAGAGAAAATAAAATTTTCAGTTTCTTTTTTTTTAGTTTTAGAAACATGAGAGGTAGGAAACAGTAGTAATAGGAAGATTTTGACAGAAAGAAAAGTGATTAAATAAGGTTCCAGATGGGACTGATAAGAATATTTATAGAAAATGGGATTATTAAGACACGATAGTGTACACATGTAGTCCCAGCTACTTGGGATGCTGAGTTGAAGAATCACTTGAGCCCAGGAGTTTGAAACCAACCTGAGTAACATTACAAGATCCTGTCTCTAAATAAAAAAATAAATAAAACAAAGGTAAACTTGGGCCCACAAAAATGTTTAGTAAAAGACAATAGAACTGGCCTTAAGTGAGAAAATATATTTTCACTGCTGAGTTGTAACACATGAGGAGGAAAGTAAAAAACGTTATATAGATATGCAGATATAGTAATGGAGGGATTGAGAATCTTGGGTAAACCTAGCTTGATGAATTATTTCATGTGGTGTGAGCAGCCTTGCCTAAAAAAGGAAAGATTAGTTAGTATAAGTAATGTATGTAGCCCAGGAGAATAGTAATGAAAGGGTTTATGACAATTGCTGAGAAAACAGTACAATTACTGAGAAGTGGGGAGAGCACAGGATTTGTAAAAGTATTATGGCATCATATTGAGGTGTTATATTTTACAGTAGAATTCAGATCATTACTGGTTATAGGAAAAGGAAGACAGAAGTGAATATACAAATGTAAGAGGCTGCTAACATACCTGTTTGCCAGTGGGGGGGGATATATTCTTTTTATAAACATTAAAAGTGATTCTATTTTCCTATTTTAAATAGATTAAATAAGTATAGCATAAGTGAAATATATAAATTAGTGATGTGATTTACTTTTAAAAAAGAATAAATGAAACAAAATAGTTATGAGAAATAAATGTTTCAATATTAAAATTTCATAGCTCTCACCTATTCGGGTGATTTTATTATGTGAAAGTTCAAGATTTTGAATATTAGTGCAGCCATCCAAACCATGAAGAGAAGTCAGTTGATTTTTATTAAGAAGCACAACACAGAGATTTTCCAAATTTTCACAGTTCATAGTCTCAATATGGTTTTCCTAAAGCAAAGAATAAAGGTAGTTAGTTTTATTTTAATAACTTGTTAATAAAATATTTGAAGCTTGCAAAACAAGGAAGGATGAGATTAGATCTTCAAATAAATATCTAGATCGCTAACTTCTAAGATAACCATGCACAATACACTGTTAAAATATTTGATGAAAATATTAAGTAATAAATAATTCATTTTAATTATTTATTAACATTATTTTATAAGATAGAAAATACAGAGGACAATATAACAAAACATCTTAAACAATCTAAGAAGAGTGGATATATTGTTAGTCTAGTTTCTCCCATTTTGAATGGGAATTACTATCATAGTAAACCAAGCCCTGTCTCACCACCATATGTAGGGGAGAGGAGACAGAAAACTTCTAATTTTATTTTGCAGATATCTGAGTTAAGAGAATTCTACTTCAGTAGATGCAACCAAGAAAGTGTACCAGAGAAGCCTCATTGCTACCTGGATATGACCTAGATGAGAAGATCCTATGCTTCAAGTTTGAGCCTGATACTATAAGTTGATGAGATCTGGGGGTCTTTGGAACATGAATATATTCTATATATGTGGAGAAAGGATGTGAATTTTTAAGAGCTGGGAAGTATATTGTAACAGACTTACCTTGGTAGCCCCTGGTGAACCTCACAAAACAATATTCACACATCCACAGTCCCCTCTCATAAAAATTCAGAGTGTGGCCAATTAAACTTTGGGTCACAGCATGCAAGCAGTTGCTTGATAAGTACTTGCATATTAGAGTTTGCCTTTTAGGAACACTTAGTCTTGTATGGCCACACTGGAAAGAAGACTATAATAGACAAGAGAGAATCCAACCTTTCAGACATCCTTGATAAGGGGCCAGACATATAAGAGAAGTAATTTTGAACATTCTAGTCCTAGCTTCCATCCAATTGCAGTTACATAAAAGATTGAGACAATACAATATAAATCAGAAGAAATGCCTAACCAAGTTTGGTCTCAATTCATGGCCCACAGAATCATGAGCAAATAAGATGATTGTTGTTGTTTTTTTTAAGCCACTAAAAGTAATATAGTCATTTGCTAAGCAACCAAAATTAACAGAAACAATAAACACATTATCAGCAAAAATACATAAGAAATTTCCAGCTCACATAACCATTCAACATCCCCCCCAGTTCTTACTAATTTAGGCCCTTAATTTCTTTAGACTGAATTATGAGTTATTTAAGTAACTTTCTCCAAAATTATCATTTCTGAAATGTAAACATTGATCCGTTTTATATTTCATTATAATAAAAGTAGAATGGAGGACATACCTGTGCATCAATGTACTTAAGTTTTTTGCAGTTACTCAGGTTGTGCAAAGAAGTTAATCCACAGCGTCGAAGAGACAGAAACTGAAGATTTGTACACTCTGCCAATGTGGAGAGACTACAACCTGGCAAATCTTGAAATGCAACTGTTGTGACCTAGAAATTTCAAGAAAATTGGAAGGAATAATGTTATTTAACAAAACTGAATACAAACTACATTAGACTTGCAAATTGTTTAGAAAATTCATTTAAGAAAAGTAATACTACATATAGGAACTCACGTAGCAACTCAATTTTAGTCAAGCTACCTAGTGTCTTTTGTTTCCCACATAGGACAAAATAATGCAGTCATTCATGATCTATTTAAGTTTAAAAGTTAAATGCATAAAAGCAACAAAGTAATCATGTTATTAGTTCATTCCCTGGTTTTTCACCAAGTTCCCATTTTTTTGTTTTTCATGCCTATGGCATTATTTTCAAAATCACACTACATGCATGTTATGATCTGCGTTTGAAAATTCTAGGGATCCCTGGATAATATTAGGGGTCATGAGTTTAGAGGATAGATTTTTGTATCCAGTCTGCCAGGCTTCAACTAAATAGCTCAGCCAGCTCCCAAAAAAGAAGAAAGTTCTTACTGAGAAATTATAGAACCTAAAAGTAGAACCATATAAAGATTATTAAACCATGCAATGCAAATAACATTTTACAAGTTTTCTGTACTATAAATATCTAAATTTTCCCTTACTCCTGAATAATTTAATATACCCAGAGCTTACAGAATTTGTGAAATAGTAAATCATGAATGCTATTTTTTTGTATTTTGAAAGCTATACATTTATATTTTTTGAGATGTTCCTTTGGATATCATACTTCACATAGATTTTGTTCTTAAGGAACTTTTCTACCTTCTTGATTCTAGTCTTTTTAATTAAAGAAAAAAACAGTAGCAGAGAGTGTATTTAACTGTATTGCAGGTATATTAAAACTGTACTTATAGCTCTACAAGACAATGTCAGATAGAAATGTTTCCAAAGGGATCAGAAAACCATTCCAGGCCAAGCATAGTGAGTCATGCCTATAATCCCAGCATTTTTGGAGGCCAAGGCAGGAAAATTGCTTGAGGCCAGGAGCGGGAGACCAACTTGGGCAATAGAGCAATACCCCATCTCTACAAAAATAAATAAAAATTAGCCAGGCACGGTAGTACAAGCCTGCAGTCCCAGCTACTCCAGAGGATAAGTTGGCAGGATCACTTGAGCCCAGGAGGTCAAGGCTGCAGTGAGCCTGACTGCGGCACTGTACTCCAACCTAGGCAAGAGACTGAGAACCTGTCTCAAAAAATAAAAATTAAAAGAAGCACCCCACTAATTAAACCCAAGCGCTCTCACCTAAATAACATGGCAGAGGAAGAATGCAATAATATATCGGATATACATTGTAACGTAGTCCATGCACTGAAATAACTATATAAACTAAATCTCTTTAAAATAAGAATAGTTTCATATTATCACATCAAGAATATTAAGGTCAGATTTCACATGTACTAAATACTAATTTTTAAATCATTGGCTTATAGGAAGAGTCTAGTGTACATCAGACTTAAAAGTAATTACAAAAGTATTCTATTAAAATTATTTCAAAAATTCTAGAAATATATAAAATTCCAAAGTGCAGCAACTCCTTTTCATATGAAATATTTCTTGTGCATTAAATTAAATTACAAATTTTAAATTTACATATTTATGTAAGTAAAGAACAAAACCATCTGTTTAGAGTGAAGAAAGAAGGAAATTAGTCTACTCCTTGCTTTAAGTGGTAGAAGCGATAACTGATATTTCTAAAACTTCAAGTAAACAAGAGTTTCTGGCTGCATAATTATTTTTATGAATTTCTCAATCATTCATAGACAGTAAATTTTTGAAAGAAATTTATTTTTCAGAAATAAAATATATTAATCCATTTGTGTGGAGATAGTGTCTATGTGTTGCTCATTTAATCTATACACAGGCAGATATAAATCCTGTAATTGGAAAACTGTCTCTATACTATAAATATAAAAACACTATTCAGAATCAAGCACTTAAAAATTGAAAAGTTGGCAACTATAGCTAGATGGTAACAAATGCTATTCAACATTATATTCATATTATTTGGACTAATTTAATAACATGCCGCTTTCAAGCGACTATATGAGCACAATTAAGTTCTAGTTATTTATGATGTATCAATTTCTGTAGTTTAATTTTGTTACAGCACAAGAGTAGCAACTGCTACAGTGTCCTTGTTAGTGGTATTACATTCAAATATATGGAGTTTTTAGTATTTCTTTCTCCTGTTTATTTATTTATTTTTCTGAGTTGGAGTCTCACTCTGTCGCCCAGACTGGAGGGCAGTGGCCACTCGCGGCCACCACAGCCTCGACCTACTGGGCTCCAGCTATCCTTCCGCCTCAGCCTTCTGAGTAGCTGGAACTACAGGCGCGCACTACCACCCCCAGCTATTTTTTTTTTTTTTAAATTGTAGAGATGACGTCTCACCAAGTTGCCCAGGCGGGTCTCGAACCCGCGGGCTCAAGCAATCCACTCACCTCAGCCTCCCAAAGCGTGGGATTACAAGCTGAGCCACCGAGCCCGGCCTCTCCTGTTCATTTAACATTATAAAACAGTCCTCACAGCATAGCAGTGCCTTATCTACACCATCCTACATTTTTCCAAACATCAAAAGATATTTTTGTATTAGTTATTGATACACACTTGATATTAATCACATACATAAAACTGCTTTATGATTTAAAAATGGTTCATAATTTCCATAGTCCTTGCTGCCTTCTCCTGCCCTCCTTTCACCTACGTTTTATCTTCTGTTTTTCTGATTATGGGTCTTAAGATCCTCGCCAGAGAGGGCCCCATCCTATACCCTGAGTAATGGAAGACTGATGTCATGTTGCTTCCCTCAAAACCCAAAAGGCAGGTTCAGAGAGCTTCAGGATAGCCGAACATGATGTGAAGATGCCTGGAGGGCAACGCCCAGGGACGGATGGAAGCTCTGTGCCCCTGCCCCCATACTTCACCCTACCCACCCCTTCATCTGTATTCTTTGCAATGTCCTTTATAATAAACCAACAGTACTTCCTTGAGTTCTGTGACCCACTCCTGCAAATTAATCAAACTCAAAGAGAGGGTTGTAGGAACCATAACTTGAAGCTGGTCAGTCAGAAGCTGTGGAGGCCAGGACATGGAACTGGTATCTGGGGGCCAGGAAGGGCAGTCTTTTTGTACTGAGCCCTCACCCTGTGGGATCTGGCACTATCTCAAGGTAGACGTGTTGGAATTGAATTGAAGGACACCCAGCTGGTGTCCACTGCTTGGTGATGGGAAGAAATGCCTACGTTAGGTCACAGAAGACTTCTTTTGTGCTGATAATTGTTGTTGTGTGAGAGCAGAGGAAAAAACTCAATTTGAGAGTTTTCCTAAAGCAGTAATCAACTGTGGTCATTGCTGCACGGCTAACTTAAAAAACAGCAATTGGAGCAGAATGGGTGTTGGCTAAATATTTCTTAAATAAATAATCTTTACTAGCCTGTGGCAAACGCAAATATGCAGGTAGTTATAGCATTCAAAGTTTATTTCCCTTATAAAGAAAAAATATAAAAATATTTGAAAATGCATATTTTCAGGCTCTCATTACTTGAGAATGAATTGTTCTACATATAGAACCTATAGATCATTCATATATTTTAATAAAAGATCATAAATCAGCTTTCCACTTAATTATATTTTCTGAAATCTGTGACAGTTCATTGTATATAAAATGATCTACAATAGCTGTATATTTTTTAGAGATTTCACTCTGAATTATTGAGCTCATCCTAAGGTGTGTCAGTCATCTATGGTAAACAATTATTACAAAATTAATGAAATAGATACCTCCATTTTTTACTTTTCTCAAAATGTTTGTTCAGTATCCTAACCTCAAATCTATGCAACACAGAAAAACAAAACCATTTTAAAACTCAGCTGCAAAGGAAAAGACATGAGTCTGAGTTATGTTTAGTGACTTTAACAAAATGGCTAGAAAATAACTTCAAGTAATTTATATATAGACCCAACAGCAGTTCATTACAATTTACCTTGTATAAGAGAAGTGAGACATTGTGATCTAAAAGTTTATCAGCAGCTAAAATGTCATCACTCACATTATGGTCTAAAGCAGTATTTAAAAATCCTTAACCTCAGACAAACTTTTGTTCTTATAAAACAAGTTACCCTTAGTAGAAAAATGTGAAAAATAAAAGAAAGATTAGTCAGGCTCGGTGGTTCAGCCTGTAATCCCACACCTTTGGGAGGCTGAGGTGAGTGGATTGCCTGAGCCCGCGGGTTCGAGACCCACCTGGGCAGCGAAACCTCATCTCTACATAAATCAAAAAATCAGCTGGGCATGGTAGCGCATGCCTGTAATTCCAGCTACTTGGAAGGCTGAGGCAGAAGGAGAGCCGGAGCCCAGCAGGTTGAGGCTGCGATGGCCGGGAGTGGCCACTGCACTCCAGTCTGGGCAACAGAGTGAGACTCCAACTCAAAAAAAAAGAAAGAAAGAAAGAAAGATTAATTAATTTGAACATAAAAACAAGAAAAAGTAAAAATGTGTTCATTATCTATTATCATTACTCTTTAGTCCCATCTTTTGGGATATTACTGCATATCATGGGATGATCGATCCCTCTATGTTTCCAACTTTATAACATCGTTGCTGAAATAGGCTATTAAGCAGTCCCCAAAAATCCATTTGCCTTTCTCTTCACTTGCTTGAGAACTTCATTTGACTAGTGACTATTGGACTATTCTATATATTAGGAATCACAGGCCAAGTTCTTCACATACAACATTTTAAAACTCAGCAATCCTATAAAACACATATTGCTCTTCCCATTTGCAAAAGACAAAAGCAGCTCAGGAAGATCAAGCATCTTGCATCAGATGACACAGCCAGTATATGGGCAGAATTACATAAAATCAGAAACAAGTTCTTATAAAATATAAGGCCTGTTAGTACTCTATTACATTCAATTTTTACATTAATGTTCTTTTTAATCAATATTCTCTAAACTGTGAAGCTAGTAGTAACGTAGAGATAATATTAACATTCAGCTGGAATTCTTTATTCATCTATTTATTCATCTTCCCATCTATCCATCCTATAATGAAATGCTGAAAACCACTAAAGTTGGGTCCCGACGAGACAGTTGACGTAATGATTTTTTGACTTTTCAATGGTGTGAGAGTGGTATGCAATCAGTGGAAACCTTACTTTGGGCCAGGCTCAGTGGCTCAGCCTGCAATCCCAGTGCTTTGGGGGGCCGAGGTGAGTGGATTGCTTGAGCCTGCGAGTTCGAGACCCGTCTGGGCAACTTAGCGAGAACTCATCTCTACAATAAATCAAAAATTAGCCGGGTGTGATAGCACACGCCTGTAGTTCCAGCTACTCGGAAGGCTGAGGCGGAAGGATCGCCGAAGCCTAGCAGGTCAAGGCTGCGGTGGCTAGGAGCGTGCCACTGCAATCCAGTCTAGGCGATGGAGTGAGACTCCAACTCAAAAAAAAAAAGAAACCTTACTTCGAATTTTGAATTTTTGTCTCTTTCCAGGCTGTGATACACAGTATGATACTTTCTCACAATGCCAGACACTGGCAGTGAGCTGCAGTGCCCAGTCGACCAACACAATCAGAGAATAAACATTTGATACTCTACAGTATACTGTTTTGCCAAATGACTTTGCCCAACTGAAGACTAGCATAAGTGTTCCGAACATGTTAAATGCATTTTCAACTTACATTTTTCAGGACAAAACCAATGTAGGTCAAGGAACATCTGTACTTTTCTGGCAATGTGTAAAGAATTGTAGACCAAAGGAAGACCTAACTCATGTCCTGAAGTCTCAATTGGAAAGATTAATATAAGAAAAATGAGTTTATTTCTGTGTGAAATTCTAGAAAAGTAAACTTTTCTTTTCTAAAAACTGTCTTCAGAAGGACCATGGGTGATCAGGATAAGGATAAAACTGTGAAGCTAAGAGATTAGAAAAACAAAGTAAAAAAGTAAGCTATGGGTCAGTAGCAGTGGCCCAATGAAGACATCACGATGAACCATCTGCCAAACAAGAATAATTACAGGAGTTGTCTGGAAACAAAAAATGATATTGGTTAACACATAAGCATTTATATGTCACATACATGTGTATTTTTTATCTTTATACCATATAGTTGATGCATCAAAACAAAATTAAAAACTTGAAATAGTTGCTTTGAGTAGTGATGAGAGACTTATAGTGTTCTTCAAAACATTGCTACCCAAATTAGTCCATGTACCAAAATCAAGAGCATCACTTAAAAGTATTGCAAAAATGCAGAACAATGAAACAGAATCAACATGTTACCAAATCTCCAGGTAATATATATACACATTACAGTTTGTCAGGCCTTACTCTAAGAAGCAAAAGAAAAGGTCAATCTTCATTTTATGTAAATTGACAAGAATTCCAAAGAAAAAATAGAGTGGACTGGAGAAGAAATCTAAGGAGAAAGAGGTTCATACATCTTAACTTCCTCCATGCTCTTCTCATTGGACAGAACAGCAACCTACAAAGAAATGGAAGATCACTACTGTTTCTCTAACTTCAGCTTTACTTTTAACACAAGTACATTGCAGGCATGAAGCCATCACTCAAGTCTAGCTCTGACAGATATTCATGAATAAAATTAAGTAATTGCCAATTTCATTATATTGGGAAACCTGCCACAAGATCTTAGGGGAAAAAAAAAAGTACTACAAGAATTATTCCAGCCGGGCTTGGTGGCTCAGCCTGTAATCCCGTGCCTTTGGGAGGCTGAGGTGAGTGGATTGCCTGAGTCCGTGGTTCGAGACCCGCCTGGGCAGGCGAGACCATCTCTACAATGAATCAAAAATCAGCCAGGCGTGGTAGCGCGCGCCTGTAGTTCCAGCTACCTGGAAGGCTGAGGCAGAAGGATCGCCGGAGCCCAGCAGGTCGAGGCTGCAGTGGCCAAGAGCAGCCACTGCACTCCAGTCTGGGTGACAGAGCGAGACTCCAACTCAAAAACAAAAAACAAAAAACAACAACAAAAAATAATTATTCCAGAGATGACATAGCCTAAGGGAAAAAGAATAAGAGAGGAACAGATGAGAGATTCTATATGTAGCTCTATAGATCTGATGGATATGACAAATACATTGCCCAGGAAACAGAGGACACCTTACATGTATGTCCAGTTTTTATTCCTTATATTACTATTAATGTCTCAAATGTCTCTTCAAACCCCACTACTTTATTATCCTCTCCCAAAATACTCTGAAATCTTATTTATAGTAATTATCAAGATCCATAACAATGTATTTATCTGTATGCTTATTTGTTTAAGCTCCATAGAACACACACTAGGTTTTCTTTGTTTTGTTGGTTTAATAAATATTGATCATCCTATTGATCAGATGAATATTTGCTGAGTGAATGAACAAAATAATGCATACCTATTAATATGAATGTTTCTTTTTCCTAAGCATCTGTCTAAACCAAGAAACTAAATAAAATTTACTAAATACATATGATTTTCAAGTCATAGCTAAATACATGTATTCTAATAATAAATCCTTTCTAGTGTTCCACTATTTAAAATATTATTTCTACACGTTTGTTAATTTGTCTTAAACTACCTCATTCTGAAATGAGCCACTAGGTGGTGCGGTGGCCCAAGTTTAAAGCAAACTTCAAACAAAAGGAGTTTCCTACTCAAATTCCAATCCTAAATTCCAATATGCTTCCACTCTTAGAGGCTTAATAATGACTACAGGGCCCTTGAGTACAGCCTTTGACAAATTTTTTAAAGTAATAAATTAAAGTTTTTTATTGTGCTTCACTTAGGGAGAAGATGCCATTAATAATTTTAGTTAAGATATTTTAAATACATCTCCTCTCAAATAAGTAGCTTCATCAATTAACAGGCAGAATTTTTGTATACAAAGTATTCCTTCTACTAAAATTTGAAAACTTAAATTTTAGAGAACTAATTTGCAATTAAATTTTTTTAAGTTTATAAAATTAGAAATACCTGCTGTAAAGTATCCCAAGGGCCACACTGAAGAATTTCTAGTGTATTTAAAGGGGGCATCATGTTGACTGGGCATCTGACAGGTCTCTTTTTCTTAATCATTTTCTTTTGTTGCTTTTGCTTGAAAATTTCAGACCAAGGATTAAATGATTTTATCCAAGCTAGTCTCTTTTCTTCAATAGAAGACAGAAGTGTTGACTGTGGTCCAGAGCAGGTAATGATAGTTTCATGTTCAGTTCTGTTTTCTTGACATTTTTCTGGAATTTCTCTAATCTCAGACTTAACAGAGTTTACCTCTTTAGAATCCATGGAGCTTTCTGCATTACAGACCCCCAAGTATTCACAAGGAGTATATCTACCTAAAATACAATCTTGCTTATTTCTTTTGACTTCTATATTAGTCCTGGCATCAGTTGTGTTAAAAATCACCTCACTCTTCAGAGCATAGTCTTTTGGGTTCTTGCCAATGTCTTTGGATTTTAAATTTTTGTTTTCTTTTAGTATTATATTTTCTCTGATATTTTTGGAATGTTCTGATATTAGTGGTAGTAGTTTGTGCTTCACTGAAATAATTGAAATATTATTCTCTTTACATAATGATCCATTCTGTTCTTGTATTTCTTCTGTTTCTATGTTTTGTTCCTTTTTCTGCCTATTATCTTTGAGTATTTTCTGTGCTTCATTGTTTTTCACCTCATTAATTTCTTGGTTATGTCCTATTATAATTTGAATTTCTTGTCTCACATTCTCATTTATGTCATGTTCCACAGTTACTTCTTTTTGCACTTTAGACTTTAATTCTTTCAGCTGAAACTGTCCTTTTACATTTTCTTTAAGACCTGGGTTTCCCAATTCAGGTTTTTCATCTAAATTTTCATATTTTCTTTCTTGCTGGACCAATGTATCTGAATATTGTTTTCTTGTTAGGATTTCATTTTTATCTTTTATTTTATAATCTTCAGGAATTGCTTGGTTTATAGATTGGTTTAATTGTATTGATTCTTTGACTACAAGTTGTCTTCCTACATATTCTCTCTTATTTGAGTCCTCAATTACCCAAAGAGTAACATCATTATGCTTCTTTGAATTTTCATCCACTAGCTTTTTGGCTATATCGCCCTTATTCTTTGAAATATCTTCAACAGTTAAAGGTTTGGGATTACATTCCCCCTTCTTTAATGTGCTACTTATTGTTAGCTGTTGACTGGCAGCTTCTCTTAATCTTAATTTTTCCTCATTTAGTAATTTCTCTCTTTCTTGTTTCACAATTCTCTTCTTTTCTTCATATTCTTTTTCTCTCCTTTTCCTTTCCTCTTGCTTCTGCTGTTTTCTCTCTTCTTCTATTCTTTGTTCCTCCTCTAATCTTTTTCGTTTTTCTTCTTCCATCTGTCGTATTTTTGTTTCCATTTCTTCCCACTCCTGTGCTTTCCTTTTCTTATTTTCTATTTGTTCTTTTATGATTGGGCCAAATTTTTGGCAGGCCACATATGCTTTATATTTAGCTTGAATTTTTAAAGCTGCATTATGCTGCTGTTTTAACAAACGTATCTTTTCTTTTTCCTGTAGCTCTTTAAATCTTGTTTTTTCCTCTTCCATTTGTAAATGCAAGTTTCTAATAAACTCCTAAAATAAAGTAAGATGAGTAGTAGTCAGCATCAACTAAATATGTGACTTTATTAAAATATCATCTAAAACATAGATTGAAAATAAATACTAAAACTGATATCTTAAAGAAGTTACTATAAAATTCACTTAGAGGAACTAAAGTTATTATTTTCAAGGGCATTAATTATTTAAACACTTGGGAGATTGAATCATGTTGGTAACTTGACACTCTAATAGTATGGGTATACTAAGCCACCCAAATGTAACTTGAAGAATTATTTTAAGATAGAAAGCACATAAAATTAGAATGGTACAGAAAAACAAAAGCCAAAATTTATAAAGGAGAAAAGGACTTCAAACCTTCTAAAATGGGAGTTCTGATAGAGGAGACTCAGAGCTAGTACTGGGACTGAAACAGACAATCATTTTGTAAAAGTTATGATATCAAGAAGGCCAGGTAGTCCATACATATAAGCAATATGAGCACCAGTCTACTTGCAGATATTATCTCTTCTCAACAATCAAGAGAGTTATAAACACATATTGTATAAAATAACTTGGAGTTAGGTGAGAAAATAGAAAGGGGAATCCAAAAAAATTCCAGAAGTTATTCAATAAAAAGTTGTGTATATATTCCCACATGTTTAAATTTCAGTCATCTTCAAAGCACTATCCATTTGATGCACTATATCAAGATGCTTTTTAAACTACTCAAAGCAATTTTTGAGCTTGTCAACTATGATGCCTTTAAGTGCTTCTGCCATTTTTTGTTTCACCTCTTCCACATCAGCAAAATATTTTCCTTTGAGGATATTTCTTTCATCAGAAAAAAAAAAAGTAACTGGGATGAGTTCGAGTGAATAGAGAGGGCGGGGCATAGGCGTTAATGTAGTTTCTGGTCAAACACTGCTGAAAACTAAGCACAGTGTGGTCAGGTTGTTTGTGTAAATCACTCATCATGAAATGGTCAAACATGATGAAAGAATCTCCAAAGAAAAGTTTGCTGAAGCCGAAGGCCACCTCTCACCACAACACTAGCTGGTACACTGAAGCCAATGGGTTACTAGAATACTTACCCAGCAGGGGAAGCCTGTATCACAAAGAACCCACCCGTGTAAAAATGATTCTGTTATTATTTTTACTAGATTCCTAAACCCAAAGTAAACAAATCAACAAACCTGAGAAAACATTTAAGGAAAACTAACCCAAAGGATAGGAGATAATACATTCACTAAACTGATGAAAGAGTCAAATTCTGAAAAAAAAGAACTATTAAAACTAGATAAAACCTTAAATAAAGATAATTTTTCAGAAAAAAAAATCATCAAGAATGTTCTCACATAAAAATAAAATTTAAGTGTTCAAATAAAAAAAAATTACTCACAACAAAAATAATTGAATGGCTGAACAATTGCTTATCTAGAAAAAAAATGTAGGCCGGTGCAGGGCCGGTGCTTATCTAAAAAAAAAAAAATGTAGGCCGGTATAATCCCAACACTTTGGAAGGCAGAAGCGAGAAGATTGCCTGAGTCCAGGGGTTTGAGACCAGACTGGGCAACTTGGCAAGATCTCATCTCTACAATAAAAAACAAACAAACAAACAAACAAAAACAAGCCAGGCTCGGGCAACAGAGTGAGACTCCAACTCAAAAAAAAAAAAAATTTTAGCGAGGTGTGGTTCAAGCTACTTGGAAGGCTGAGGCAGAAGGATCACCTGAGCCCATCAGGTTGATGTTGCAGTGGCCATGAGCATGCCGCTGAACTCCAGCATAGGTGACAGTGTGAGATTCTGACTTAAAAAAAAAAAAAAAAAAATTTAAAAACTTCAAAATTAGGTGTTTTCCCAAAACAGCAAATTAAATAATAAAGATATAAAATATATATTAGAGATGAAAAAGATTAACACAGAAATTCCAACATATTACTAGTGTGAGCTCCAGAATAAAGAACTGAGAAAAACTGAAGGGAATAAAATAAAAGAAAACATAGGTTTTCAAAATAACAACATGCTATAGGATAACAAGCTGAGTTAACTTTATGCACACACACACACACACACACACACATACACACACACACACACACACAAACACCCTTAGATAGAAGCAACATTTCTGGACTATGAAAGCAGGGAATATTTTTACTGCTGTATCTTAAGCTCTTAGAGAAATTCCTTATGTAAAAAAAAAAAAAAAAAAAAAAAAAACCCAGTAAATATGTGTGGATGAATATTTAAGATGAAAAATTCTAAAGCTTCAAAATAATATAAGAAACAAAAATTACATTTACAATCAGACAGTATAGGGAAAAAAAAATGCAAGGAGTCACATCTTTAAACTGTTAAAAGAACAGGCAATAAATCTCTGTATTCCCAAAGAAATGAGTCATTCTACTTTGAAAGCAAATGAAAACATTTTCAACTGTACAAAAAGTGGAAAAATTTACAATCCAAAATTTTTTTGACAAATATTTAAGTATATGCCTTAGGAAATTAAAAGTAAATCCAGAAATAAGAAGATGACTCCGAATTTTAAAAAGCACTAATTAGCAAAGAAACCATTAATACTTAGTACTTAAATTTTTTGTCCATTGTTGTCTTCCTCCCATATTCTTACTTTCAAAGTCAGCTGTTAGTTTTACTGTAGCTCCTTTAAGACTTCATTCTTTCATTTTTCTTGAATTTCAATATTTGTACTATTTAATTCCAAGATTTGTTTTCTTCATATGTATATTACTTGGAAATTATTCATCATTTTGAATATTCATTGATTTTTTAAAGCAATTTAAAATCTTTTCAATCGTTACCTCTTTATCTAACTGCTTCTACTTTATTTTATTTCTCTCTTCTCCTTTTAAGATTACTACAACACAAATTTTATATCTTTTTTACTATGTATCTCATATTTCTTATGCTTTTAACTGCTTTTCCCATTTTTTATCCTCTCTGTGCTTTAATTTGGACATATTCCATTGACCTCTCTTCTGTTTCATTAATGCTCTCATCTGCTCTGTCTAATCTGTCAAACCCATCTACTCAATTTTTAATATTATATACTAAATTTTTAAAACTCTAGAATGTATACTCGATACTTTATTATAGATTCTAATTTTCTTTTCACATCACCTATCTATTTATTTTATTACTGGATGATAGCTATAAGTATTTTAAAAGCTTTAGTAAATCCAACATTTGGGTTAAATGCAGATGTGCTAATACTGTCTTTTTTTCTCTCTCTTGTCATTCATATGTGTCATTCTCTCTTTACATATTTGACCAACTTATTAATTTAAATGTGTATAATAGAAACCTTCTTTGTTTATGTAAATTTTTTAAAGAATTGAAAAAAATACCCAGAAAAAGTAATGTTTAGCTGAATAATAGGTTATAGGAATTTTTATCTACTTTAAATTTGTGATTACTTAAAATAATTTTATATACAAACTACAGAGCGAATACAAGAAAAAATTTTGTTAATAAATGTATCATCAGAATCATCTTAAATTTAGAGTTGTTTAACACAATTGTGTTCAATAAATTAATTTTTAAAACAATCTGAAAGCTTTTCACCCATTATCTTTTACCCCATTTCATCTGCTTCATTCTCTCTCTCCTCTTCATTTAAGATTACTACAATACAATTTTTATCTTTTCACTACCATATATATCTCATTTTTCTTGTGCTTTTCACTGTTTTTCTCATTTTTGTCCTTCTGTGATTTAATTTGGATACTAAAGCACAGAGAGAACCTTTCATAAAAATTTTTAAACATAAAGAAGCATTAAAAATAATATTTTTCCTCAAATCTGTAAAGAAATTTTAGAATTGCAATTTTATATGAACAACATTCAATGAACCAGTTAATTTTCATTATTAAGACACTGTATTTAAAAAATAGCTCCTGGTAATACATTTTTTATGCTGTAATAAATTAAATCCTACATCAGCTAGGCAATATTTTCTTAAAATTAGCATTTCAAGCATAGTAATTTATTTCAAAAAAATTAATGTATTGATTAAAGACAACAAATGGATACCTCATGCTGTTTAAATTTCTCTTTCCACATTTCCTCTTCCTTTTGGAGTTCATCATTCATCTTGTCCTGTTCTTGCTGAACATATGATAATAAAAATATTATATTCAAATATCAAAAAGGATCATGTTCATTATATATGATTCTCGCAATATATATTGTGAGTTACAGTGGCTAAAGTGCGCTTAAACCCAATTGCTTTTACTTTTTTAGTACTGAAATGATAATTTTCACCTCAAACTAATGTGTCATTTAAATGATAAGAGTTTCCATTCTGAGAACATAAACAGGTCTTGGGGAAGTTGCTCCATTTATTTGAATATAATGTATTAGCTTAAAAATACTGTTGGGCATTGCAAAATTTACAAATATAATGTTTGTAAGACGGATTTTTCACTACAATTGGTTTCTCCCCACATCATACATTTAATTCACATAATCAATCACTTTAGTAAGTAATATTTTCTTTTAATACCTCTTTATTAGCATGCATTTTCAAGGTTCTGTGGAGTAAACAAAGATCAGTAAAATTCAAAAAATGTTCCTATAATATGGAAACACTATCATAAATTTACTCATTATCCCAAATATAGCAGAATAAATTTATTGGAAGACAAAAAAGGTATCCTAGTAGGAACAAATATTATAATCAGAGGATCATAAAAGATTCAATGCAAAAGACTGTATTTGAAATGACTAGGTTTTTAAGAGATGAAACATACTTTCAATACTTAAGAGTTTTGGACTAGGAAAATGATTTTTAAAAACTCTGTTTTTAGGAAAATCTTGATACTACATTAGATAAAATTAAAAGAGAATCAAGGAAACAATAGGAAAGAACAGTCAAGAAAGTACTGGAGATGGACATGTGAGAATCAATGAGGGCTTTCAGAAGATAGGGTAGTACAAGTAGGATCAGAGGTAAACATAATATAAATGTGATAGTGTCATAAATTACCAAAGTAGATATAAAGGACATAGAAAAAGTTCTTTGAACATTATCTTACAAGTGCCATGGGATCTTCTGATGGAACTTAAGCAAGGAAATCTTTTTAATAGTTATCTGACAGCATTATGGGTAGATGAATATGAAGGTCCAAGATCAAAGGCAGGGAGATCAATTAGTAAAGATTCCAAGCTAAACAACAGGACAGCTTGAACTTCAATGTAATAGCAATAAATACATGGATAAGAAGATGGACAATACAACAATTAGAGAAATAAGAGTAATAAAAGAGATGGAAGAGTAAAAAATTGTCCTCATTTTTCTACTTTGGACTAATGATGTGGCTTTCAAAAGTAAGAATTTCAGAGAAGGAGCATGATTCAGAAACAAAAGGCATTGCATTTGGTTTTATATACAGAAAGTTCCTTTTTTTTCTTCTAGATAATTTCTTTTGAAAAAAATTTTTTTTTAATTTTAAAGATGTGGGGTACAAGTCAGGATTGGATATATAAGTTGTCACATAAGGTAGAATTTGGGCCTCCTGTTGGACCTCCCACTGGACCCTTTGCCTGGTTTGGGAACATGAAACCTTATTGATGTTGTGTTCCTGCCCGTCTCCCCTGGCAGTGCCCTGTTACTGCCAATCCCTTTCTTATACTATTATGATAGTTGTTTAGGGTCTGAGTATGCGGTATCTGTAGGAGAGTTATGAAATTTCCCTTATTTTGTTATAAATATTTATTTGGTTATCAACATCTGTGTCTGTGGATAGGATTATAAAGAAAGAAATTATACGGAGTAAGGAAAGGACAAAGAATAGAATCTACATTACCACATGCGAGGACAGAGAGAGAAAAAGAAATGTAAAATAGGTATCAAGGAGGAATTGCCAAACATTTAAGAAGAGAATCAAGACAGTGTGATCCACAAAAATCAAGGGAAAGGGAAATGGTCAACAATCAAATTTTTACTGGCATAAAATGCTACAGAGGTCAAAATAAGAATTTAAAAATATGTGTGTGTGATATGTAGAGGTAACTGGTTATCTTTCTCAAGAGCAGTTTTATCCAGTGGAATGATGGTACTAGAAACCTAGAAGATTTGGGATTGGATGAGAAATGAAGAGATGGGAATAATAAAATAATTACTCTTTAAGCAGTGGAGCTAAAGAACAAATAAAGTGAAACATAAGAACAAAGGTGATCGCATGATTTTCTTTTGTTTTAATTTTAGGATGGAAGAAAATTAAACATTCTTATAAATAATTAGAAAGGAGGAAGTTGACGGGGTGCTTCTGCATGTAAAAAAAGCAGGAAAAAGTCAAGAAATGATAGACTATAAAGCAGAGAAGGAAAAGGTAACTTTTGGCAGAAGAAAAAAACCTTACTTAATATCAGAGGGAAGGCAAAAAAAAGGATGGGTATAGTACTAAATAGCTATGGAACTAGAAAGAAGAAGTTTGTAACTGATGCAAAAATGTTATGTGATCATTTACTCATAATGAGGGAAGAGAAGTTCTGTGAAACATTTAAGAGATTTATGATAGCTATTTTGGGGAAAGAAGGAAGAGCTAATAAGGGACCCAGAAAAGCACTATTGAAAGAAAGTAAATTACATAATTAAAATCTATCATAAATTTGTGGACTATCTCCTATGGGAAATTTTTAAACCCCAAGGCATAATAAAGGACATCTTTAGAAACTCATTAACCTAATAATGTCACATTTTCTTAAATAATTATTTTATGATATACTATTTTCAAAAAATGAGTTATAACTTTTTGAGGGTGGGTCTCAGATGTTAGATTTCTTTTGCATTATCTAAGTACATAGCTGCATGCTTTGTCCTTGAGATAGTCAGTAAATTTTAGTTATAAAACAAATAAGAATGACAACTTAGCTAAACAGAATTTAAAAATCAGGTATTTTCTAAATCAGAAAATACCATTAACACTTAATATCAATGATGCATTTCAACACAAGTCAGCAAATACTACTCTAAAACTCTAGGTAATATTCAATTTTATTCTGTAACTAAAAAAATTTTCTGATTTTAGAAATGACTACTATTCTAATCTATGAGAAAGAAGACATAACTAAAAGAAAGTTAAAAATTCATAATTTACAATTAGAAAAAGATGTGGCAGACACTAGTTGTACAATATTACAATTGCATTCGATTTGTTTATTTTATATATAATCAGGAAATAAAATATACTCAAAGAGCTAGAAAACCCTGAACTGCTTTAAGGACCATGAGTTAATGTTCTTTATATGGAACACTCAAACCAGCCTGTTCTGGCTAATATATAAATAAACTTTAGTAATGAAAGAGAAGTCAGTCATGCCCATTTTCCAGACATTCTAAGATCTTGATGACCTGCAAGCAGGATTCTAAAATTTACCAGTTCTCATTTATCAATATATCATTACTATGGCCTAGAACTCCTGGGGGGTGGGAGGACACAAAAATACAAACCACAGGAATAAAACAACTCAAAACTCCTTCATACCAAAAAGTCTAAGTAACTAGCTCAATTATGAAAGTGAGGATAGAGTGTCCTTAAGTAATTGAAACCCTTCAACCAAATATGTTTCATATAATGTGTCATATCCCAGACCACATAGAAAGGATATTGCATAATGGAGAAAATTCTGTTGCATTTTCTTACAAGTAAAAGGATATTTAAAAAGCAATAGTGTATGTTATAAATTTCAGACTATCTAGAATGATCCTTTAAACTTCATAGATTCACAGTACCCCCAAGATCCAGAGCAGTATCTGAAATCCTAATGAATTTCAATTAAAAACAAATCAAGGAGTTCATCTTAAACACTATTAATTTACAGTCAATTTCTTCCATCATTAGGAGTAACCAAAAGCCATAGAATGAATCTCAACCCATACCATGATTCAAATGTCAATATCCTTCAGAGGCAGCTACTGATTTTATATATATATATATATATATATATATATATATATATATATATATATATATATAAAACAAAAACAAAACACCATACCTTATGAATATTCTCTAATTTCTTCTTTTCAACTTCAAACTGTTTCATCCAGCAATGCCACTTTTCTTCTTCTTCTTGAAATTGCTTTTCTTCTCTATCCCTCTGAGCTTTGAGAGTTTCCTTTTCTTTGTCTTCTAGCTCTTTCTGTTTGTCTTGCCAAGCCTCAAAAGATTGTCTACATCTTTCTTCCACTTCATAGTATCCAAAATTTATATCAGCATCATCTGCATGCATGAAAATAAATAACATTAGTATACTTAAATGTGCCAAAATGTATCAGTTTTTTAAAATAAAAGTAATTCCAAAGTGAAGAAATAATGTCAACACATTACCAAAGTGCTAATTTGAAGAAAGAAAATACATTCTTGAACATACATGGAGATTCCATTTTAGTCAATTAAGAAGTCACATAAGTTTCCTTAAAATATGTGTGAGTGTGTGTGTGTAGTTAAAGGATGGTTAAGGGATATAGTTTATAGATACTTAATAAATTCAGAACTAGGTATATCTATTGCAGTCAACTATACATATGGAAAAATGTATTTAAACTAAGTTACTTTAGGAAGCATTGAAAAACTATGAAAACCCGTAATTAAATTAATTTAGCAAAAGCATAATAATTTTCAAACATTCTAATTGTGTTTTTCTAAATGTCAAAAAAGAAAACAATTGTATAAATTTTTCTAAGATAACTATGGTCAATTATATTAAAAGTATCAAAAATAGAATTAAGCAGTTTAGTCCACCTGGTAAAACGTTTTCATCCATAGGCAAGTCATGAGGACCAGGCTCGGGAACAGAATCAGAACTGGCATGCTCGGTTTTACTTCTCATAAATTCTTCTTTTTCTAGTTCAGATAATATCTAAAAGGTTAAGTGAGTGCCAATGGTTAAAGAAAACCAAAACAGAAGTAAAGTTAACATTTTAATAGCATATTAAATATTTATATATGTCAAGAATTTTATTTACTCTAAATCACTCTCAAATACAACTCTACAGCACATTGATAGTCCTTCTCTTTATGAAGAGTAAACATGTTTTTTCCATGTGAGCACACTATATTTTCACTCCTTATGTTTTTCATAACTCTAATCTGTCTTTAACATTAATCCACAAGATTCAATTAAACTGCTTGATAATCACTTCAGAATGTTCCTACTAATGTTTGTCTTCCCTCTAATACATTTCTATCTTTCTTAACTGTAGTGATTGTTCACATATACAAATTTTTAACATATTCAATAGGATAAAAGAATTCTCCACTTTAACCCAAATTATACATAAATCATAATTTTGGTCAATAATTTTCCATAATTTGATTTTCACCACACTCTAATTGGAAAGATACCAGATATTTACTCCAAGAAAGTAGTAATAAATAATTTAAAATTAATAAATCAAATTTGAGCATTATTTTTAAAAACACTAAAAACGTAAAACAATCAAAAAAGGGGAAAGACATAAGTAATTTTCAAATTATGTTAAAAATCTTAGGAAGCAGGGATACAATTAGGTAAAATGAGGTAGAGTTAGATAAAATGAGATAAAAATGAATCTAAGAAGTGAATCTAGGGAAGAGACTCTCCCTTAACTATATTGGTGGGAGTTTAACCTAATAAAATGCTATGCTCTTCCTTACTCTTATTTTTAAGTATGTTTTCTTTTTATTTGTTTTTGGAAACTAGTATAAGATTTTTTTAATTTAAAATGTCAATAGAGTACTCAAAGTCTCTGCTGGAACAGGGTGCATTCCTAAAAAAGGTAATAAACATTTGTATATTCATTAAGTCCTTAGAGTTTTTTGAGAAAAAAAATTCATGCAATGTAATTCTGCTGTTTTATCTACATGCAAATTAAGTTCCCAAGCATTAATAGCTCAAAGCACTACTTTTAATATTCTTGAATATTGTAATTTGAATGGTTTTATATTATATGCTAGATGACACTATGAAATCAAAAATAATTTGCTTAAAAATAATTAGCATTTTGGCCAGGTGCTGTGGCTCAAGCCTGTAATCTCAGCTCTTTGGGAGGCCAAGGTGGGGGGATTGCCTGAGTCCACGGGTTTGGGAACAGTCTGAGCAACTTGGTGAGACCTCATCTCTACAATAAATCAAAAATTAGCCAAGCATGGTAGTATGCGCCTGTAATTCCAGCTACTTGGAAGGCTGAGGCGGAAGGATCACCTGAGCCCGGCAGGTCAACGCTGGGGTGGGCATGACTGCACTCCAGTCTGGGCAACAGAGTGAGACTCCAACTCACAAAAAAGAAAATTAACTTTTTAATTTTTAATTCAGCGAACTATCACCCTGTGTAAGAGGGAAATAAAAATTTCTAACTGTAATGTTCAAAATGTTGAACATATACCTTCATCAATTGCTCTGGATTTTCTTCATATTCTGTTGATAATCCTATCCTTAAATGCATATAATTAGAAACTGCTCCATAACTGCAGCCTAAAGAAAGAAAAAAATTGTAACTTCAAATATGAGTAAAATAAAGCATGTCAAAATCTCAAGTCATTTTAAAACCTTTTAATCTGAATTCTCTTGTTAAATTTTATTTTATTTTATTTTAAAGTCCTGAGGTACAAGTTAGGATTGTGTACATAAGTGGTATAAGTACAGGTGAAGTTTTGGGCCTCCCATAGGACCTCACTTCGCCTGGATTAGGATCAGGCACCCTTATCGATGTCATGTGTTCCCCTTCTCCCAGGGCAATGTCGGGCTACTGCCAATCACTTTTTTGTAGTATTATGACAGGTGTTCTGGGTCCACTTATGAATAAAATAATCTGAATTCTATCAGGGTATATTCTTGATCAGTAAGAGTAACTCAAACAACAGAAAAATGAAGAAGAATTAAGAACAGGAGAAATCTGTTATTTTTATTCCAATAATAAAAGTATAAGCCAGGCTCGGTGGCTCAGCCTGTAATCCTGCGCTTTGGGAGTCTGAGGTGAGTGGATTGCCTGAGCCCGCGGGTTCGAGACCTGCCTGGGCAACTTGGCGAGACCTCATCTCTACAATAAATCAAAAAATCAGCCGGGCATGGTAGCGCGCGCCTGAAGTACCAGCTACTCGGAAGGCTGAGGCAGAAGGATGCCGGAGCCCAGCAGGTCGAGGCTGCGATGGCCGGGAGCGGCCACTGCACTCCAGTCTGAGCGACAGAGTGAGACTCCAACTCAAAAAAAAAAAAACAAAATGACATCTTGATTAGAAATCAACAAAATTTGGCCAAGTACAGTGGCTCATGCCTGGAATTCTAGCACTTTGGGAGACCAAGGTGAGAGTATTACTTGATCCCAGGAGTTGAAACCAGCCTAGGCAACAGAGTAAGACCTCATCCCTACCAAAAAAAAAAAAAATAGCTAGGTGTGGTGGCTCACGCCTATAGTCACAGCTACTTGGGAGACTGACATAAAATGATCACCTGAACCCAGAAGATCCAAGGCTGCATTGAACCATGACTGTGCCAATGCACTACAACCTGGGCGACAGAATGAGACACCAACTTAAAAAATTCTATCTTCCACAAACTGGCAAATAGTCTTGAACAAGATATTTAAAATTTAGTAAAAATATTAGTTAAAAGATAATTACTAACGTATGAATAAAGTGGAATTTTATTCCTAGTTTTATGAGATTTTGCTGAATTGTATCATCTTTTTATTATTTGTGATGATATAGTTATGTTTCTTTTTCTTCATTCAATTAATGTGTTATATCATGGTAATGTTTCCTAATAGCAAACTATATTTACAGAAGATCATTTTTGTGGCTAACTAATTATTCAACTATTTTATCAGATTTATAGATTTTCTTCCTTAATATCTATTCACAACCTTTCTGGCATGCCTTCCTGTGTAAGAGGCTGAAAAGATAAAACATTTTCTATATTTCTTTGCAGATAGGTTTCTGAGAATGATTTAGTTTCTTCCCATAAATATATTTTCAGAAGGCTTTATTGTCATTAAAATATTATGTCAGAAGAGAAGCAGGTAATGATATTTTCATTTTTCTGACCCAGAATGCAATGGGGGAAGTTTTGAGTAGGAGGTAGCAGCATACAGTAGAGGGTTAATATCTCTGAATTTATTATGACAAACATCAGGTTCTGCTGCAGCCTAGTTCTGCAATGTATGTGTGGGGTTTGTTTTTTACCTTGGATGTTTATCCCAGAGTTTGTTTTTCCAGTAGTATTAATAATTTAGTTATTGATTGCAGTAATTAGTCTGCAAAGATGGTTTTCTCTCAAAGAACCCTGCCTCCAGGTATATACAACTTGTGTGGTTGCCTTCCACACAAAACCTAAGCTGACCCTGTGTGACCAACAGGATGTGGTAGAAATGATGAATTCTGAGAAAAGGACATAAAAGTCCTATGAGTTTCCAATTTGGTCTCTTGGTTTTTGTTCTTGGAATGCTCCTTCTCAGAATCTAGGTGTCATGCTCTGAGAAGTACAAGTTACAAGGAGAAGTCACATGTGCCTCCAGTTGACAGATGCATCTGAACTCCTCTGCCAACAAATGGCATCTATTGCCAGCTATTTGAATGAGCCATCTTGAATTTCCAATTCAGTCAAGCCTTCAGATGACTACAGACTTAACCAACATCTGACTATAAATGCAGATAAAACTCAAGCAAGAACTGCCCAGATGAGCCTAGTCAACTGATAGAACCATAAGAGAGTAATAATTTGACACTCTAAATTTGTCTTATAGCAATAAATATTCAGAATATCTCCTCTACACATAATAACAAAAAAACTTACTGTGTAGAGTAGCTGGAGTGTCTGTTTTCTACCACTGAGAACCCCAATGAATACATCTAACTTTGTTGTGTTTATGTTATGCTTGTACAGCTTTGATCTAAAATATGTAGCCTTTTTACAAATGAATTATTCCATGGTATGAGAATTTTTTGCTCCTTGATGAGTTCTGAGAATCCAGTTATAAACTTTTTTTAGTTTAATAACATTTTAGAAAAATATCCCTTTCCACTTCTTTGTTATATTATTTAGTCATATTTTTTCACTTTTTCAAATACTTTTGAGAATTTAACTTTTTTGGAAAATTATTCACTAAGCTTATCATACCTATTGAATTAGAGCTGATTATAAGATCTTCTCCTAATTTTCTAAACCACTGCTGTATTTCATTCCATGTAACTAATTTGCTACAATTGTGTTTCCTTTGCTTTGTTTTTTTTCATAATTAGGCTATAATTAGGCTATATGGCTGTCAATATATTTAGAATATATTTTCACTGTATAAACTCTAGTACAGATAAATAAGGAAAATGAACCATTAACATCTCTTGTAATTCAACCACAGATAATCACTGTAAACATTTGAAGCGTATTCAGTAAATCAATTTGCACTGGCATTCTGTACAAAATTTTTGGCGCCACATTTCTCTCTTCATTTTGCACCAATCTATCAATAAATCCTTTTCTTTCTTCATGCCTTAAACTTTAAGGCATCTTCTCTACATAGTGTGGAACAACGACGGAATCTAAATAAAAGTCAGACACTGCCACTGCTTACTCAAAATCTTCTACATGATGAAAACAGAAGCCAAAGTGCACCAATGGTTTCTAAGAGCCCTATACTAACTAATCCCTTGTTTTCTCAAATACAGCCAGAAACACTTGCCTGCTGTTCTTCAGATATATTCAGTCCACTCAGTAGGCCTTTACACTTCCCTCTTTCTGGATCATGGGTTCTCTAGATATCCATGTGGCTCACCTTTTCATTTAATAAACTCATTGCTTAAAGATCATCTCTCATGGAGACCATCCCTGACTACTCTTCTTAAAAAAGCAACCTCCAGTCTCTAATCCCTTACCTTGAATTTTTTCCTTCATATCAGTTATCATTATTGAAGTAATATGTATTTATTGATAGTGTGTCTCCCAACAGTGAAACATTAGAACAAAATAGTAGCACCTTTGCCTATTTTGTTCACTGCTGTATTCTGTGACTAGAACACATTTTGTCACACAGTAATATTTGTTGAATGTGTATCTATAAATATTCACATTACAACTTGTACTAATATTTGCATAAATAGCATTGAATTTTAATATAGCTTTCAATATATTATGAACCATTTAATGTCATTAAATATTTGTATATGTCATCTTTACTAATGGGTGTATTATTTGACAAACCAAGTCCCTGTTGAACATACCAGTTATTGCCATTTCTGATTACAAGCCAAGCTATGATTAATTCTGATAAATCTTTGATCATTCTATTATTCTTAGAAAGCAAATTTTCTCAGTTCAAGCAAATCAATTTTTAGGCTTTTCATACAAATGATTATATTTTTCTGCAAAAAGATGTTTATATTGATACTTTAAAAATAGTCCCATAATTAGTTTTCTTTAACATAAAGTAATAAAAGGTCTGGTATTAATTAAGACCGGGGAAACAAGCTGTTGGTGGTTAGCATTTATTGGAGACTTATGAAAGGTAGTAAGGGAAAAAAATTAACAAACTAAACCCAATAGTCTAACGTACTATAGATATTATATTAGAAATACAGTAAATGCATATACATATATACAATAAGAGATAAGAACTTCATGCAATTTAGTTTTCTACTTTATTATTTATTCATACTTACAGGAAACATAACTTCCATGCAGATGAAAATTGTACTTACTTAAAACATCAGTTTCTTCCAGGTCCTGAAGAATTAGCTCTTCAGCAGATTTACTCTTGCTCTTTATGATGTTAATACAATGAAGAACTGACTCTGGTAATTCAACTAAATCCTAAACATTTAAATAATAAAATAAATGCATTAAGTTTATTGACAAAATATATCAAATATTGCACCCTTTATGCCACACCAAAAGTTTGACCAAAATGTGTAAATGAAATTAAAAAGTTCCATATAAAGAGCATAATTAAGGCAAATATATTTGGTCATAATTTGCTTTTAATTTTCAGTTTGTTATGCATTTCTGAAAAATTGTAATAAAACAAATAAAAAGAGTTTTCTACACATCATTTTCACTAACTTTACTAGAAGTCTTTTATTTGTAATTGTCCTCAATAGTGTGTATATTTTTAGATTAATCCTACCTTCAAACAAATATTATCAAATACTAAAACTGCAAGATTTTTCCAAAATATTTAATATAAAACTAATACCTGTTATAATTATTTAATACATTCCAAATTTAATTTCTGATTGTCAAACACAAATTTAGTTATATTTATGACCTTGAAATATCAACCAATATAATCAATGTATATCAATTAGCTAAAGAGCTAAGTTAGCCAAATATATTGATATACAAAATGTGAAAACAAAATTATTTCCTCGATAAACACCATAACTAGTTTGAAAATATAATGCAGGGAAATAACATTCACAATAACAATAGAATATTTAAAGCATCTAGAAATAATTTTAATAATAAATTTTGAAGTTTTATGTCTATACCTATATCCACATGACTATAAAATTTCATTAAGCAACCCAAAACATAACATAAATGAATTAATATACATATTTCTGATATAGAGAAACATTATATGTGCCTGATTTCATCTAACTATAAAATCCTTTCATGCCATACTGGGTTTCCATATGTTAAATTTAAGACTTTCAGACAGCTTTCTTTTCTCTATGCTAATTAATGGAATTTAGTGCTTAGCTTAGAGAATTAACATCAGAAGATAATTAGAAAATGTACCTTTCCCCTTAGTACTATAGAAAAGCACACAAAATTCTATGTTATATAGTTAATCCTGATAAAGCAGTATATTAAACATACTGACAAAAATATCAACTCTACTCTTCTGTCCTTGTCCTTCATTGAGACTTATATTTCTTCTTTAATTAAGAAGTCTTTTAAGACACTTGGATTGTAGAGATTGTTGCTATGTCCTGTGAAATATAATTTATAATTCCTAATTTTTAATCTTTAATAATTTCTTCCTCTGGTAATACATTTAAATTGATTCTGAATGATACAAATAATTATGAGGTACCTTAATTAACTCACAAGAACTTTAATATTTTATTTTTCTTCTGTTATGTATATAGGTATAATAAAATATAATAAAGTCCATTATTGGATTTCATAGTCAAATAAACGAGCTCAGATATTTTTGTCTCATTTAAATTAACTCTGGGCTGGGCATGGTGGCTCATGCATATAATCTCACCACCTTGGGAAGCTGAGGTGAAAGGATTCATTGAGCCCAGGAGTTTGAGAATAGTCTAGGCAACATAGCAAGACCTTGTCTCTAAAAAATCAAAAAATTTGTTGGGCATGGTGGTGTGTGCCTGGAGTGTGAGACCAGCTTGAGCAACATAGAAAGACCTCTTCTCTACAAAAATCAAAAAATTAGCTGGGCATGGTGGCATGTGCCTGTAGTCCCAGAAACTCAGGGGGCTGAGGCAGGAGGATTGCCTGAGTCCTGGAGTAGGAAGTTGCAGTGAGCCGTGATTGTGCCACTGCACTCTAACCTGGGCAACAGAGTGAGGCCCTTACTCAAAATAAATAAATACATATATACATACATACATACATACATAAATACATAAATAAAAATAGGAAATAAATTAACTCAGGATAAAAACAGGATAATAATGTAAAATGTAATAATGTAAAAATATAAATTTTTGAAAAGTAATACGTTTAGTGCAATCTTAATTTAAAAACAAAGTGAATTTTTTTGAAACCTAAAAAAATGAAGTTTTTTTTAAATAGCTTAGTTGAGAAGATTTTAAAATGGTAAAACAATGAAAGTAACTTGACCCATTAAATATTTTAAAATATAAACCTACAATAGAAAAAATTTTCAAAAAAAGAAAAGTGATAGATAGCCTTGGATAGATCATATGCACAAGAATTAAATATAAACAGAAAATTTTTAACAGGGAACACTGGAAATGTTAGCTAAATATGCACAAAGCATTTTCAAATTTGATATACATCTCATAATATTCCTGAAAATAAATTACAATTGGGTTAAGAATTTTGATGTAAAAGAATAAATCCATGAATAGACTTTATAAGCATATAAATATTGGGAAAAATACATGAATGAAAGTATAACTTGTTTGAGTCCAAAAAGTAGCTGTTTCTGTAAGTCTAAAGATTTCATATATATTTTTATTGTGGAAAAAATACATGAGGAATTATGTTGGTTTTGTATCTTCAATATATTTCTATATTTTAATATTTATTCATATACACTGTTTATAACAGTACTCCTAACAAAAAAAAAAAAAAGAAAAATATATAAAACATCCTGAGAAAAGTAATATTTCTCCTGGAAAGCTTACACTTGTTAAAAGGCTCAAAACTGCAACACTTAACACTTACTGTGTCACTATTGTCACTCTGTATTTCTGATTTTGAATCACTCTCAGTGTCATGCTTTTCTGAGGAAGAAATGCTGATTTTATCCAATTCAGCGTCTATTTCTGCTGTGAGTTTTGCATCATCATCTTCCATTTTTCTTCATAATAAAACACAAAACCATTTAAAAAATGAAGAAGCTATTATGTCACTAAAAACTATAGGTTCTTTAATTTATCATACCAATCCAACACATTCTATGTAAACATGCTTTAATTTGAAAAACTTTTATCACATCTCATTATGACTTATTATATATCAAATAACTTCATTTTATCTCTTCATTAATTTATTCATTCTCTTAAAAATTTTGACTACAAAGTGATCAACTCTACTATTACTCTTATGTTGGAGAAATATTATTTAAAGAAAAAGTAACAAGTAATGGGCTGGGTTATTTTCCAGAAAAAAGAAACTTCAAGGAAAAACTCATCTCATAAGCATAAGTAACAGCAAAATACCTATGAACAGTTTAAATTTCAGAGATTAATATATTCATAAGAGAAAAACCTAAGTCTATGTATGGAGAAGATATATAACTACTTTCTACTTATTAACTTAGAATTCTGTTAATTCTACCAGAGAAAGTCACATATTTTTGCCAACATAACATGTTGCATGACAGGTATTTGTAGCATACAACCTCAGTATTTATTTTGCTTAAATCATTAGTGCTTATAATGGCTATGAGTCAGTCAGTATATTCTATCTTCACATCATCATTATCATCACCATGATTAGCTTTCGTGTATTGAGTACCTGTTACAAGCTAGGCACTAGAAGACATTTGTGTAATTGATAATCTTCAGAATATTTTAACAGGTTGAAGTCATTGAGTTATTGTATATATGAAAAAAAAAACCCAGGTTTGAAGAAATTATTTAACTGAACAAAGTCATTATGCTAAAAAGTAATAGAGGCAGAAACCTAACTTAGAGATCTGAATGCAAAACCAATGCTCTTCCACTTTCCAAACTCTGTCAAGCTCTAAATCTGCCCAGCAATCCTTCTGTACATCCCCTGGTCCGATAGTCTTCAGACTGCAAGTCATGACTCATTAGTATATCCGGAAATCAATGTAATGGCTTTCGATCAGCAAGTTTTTTTTTTAAGTTTTAAAATTTTTATTTTAAAGATGTGGGTGTACAATTCAGGGTTAGGTACACATGTTAATTATGGTGGTACCCTTGTTGATGAAGTGTGCCCACCCTCCTCCCCTGGCAGTTTCCCTCAACTGCCAATCCCACCCTCGTCCCCTGGGCAGTCTCCCACTACTGCTGATCCCTTTCTTATAGTATTATGATAATTGATCAAGATCCGCTTATTAGTGAGAACATATGGCACTCTGTTCTTTGTTTCTGTGATAGATCACTGAGCATCACTGACTCTAAATACAATCAAGTTGGATCAGCAAGTTTTAATTATAGAATAGGAAAAGTTAGAATAGGCATAAAAAATATATAACTGCGTGATATGGATTGAAGATCAGAATTGTTCAATATAATTTTTGTTTATTTTTACTACATATATATGTATGCATGTATGCATGAATTGCAATGCAATATGTGTTTTTGTTCTTTTTCTGTTTTTTGTTTGCTTGTTTTCATTGTAGTACTTAGTAAAAAAAAATGTCTGAAAAGATATTAGTCGGTTATTATTTTATTTTCCATGACACTATTTCAAACTTTCATTCTTGTCTTCAAAGCCCTGGTCTTTCTATCTGTCTTCTTCTTTGTTTATTTCCTCTCCCCTTCCCCTTCTTCTTTCCTTAATTCCTTCTTTTACTCATTCATCTAAAACTAAAATTTTGAAAAGCTTCCAAGTACATTCACAACCATTCTAGGTGGTACAAAAACACTGATTAAATGAGACAAGGCACATGTTCTCACAGAGTTCACAGTCTCATTAACAAAGAAAATGAAACACCTTCTTCCTGTTTCTTTCACATGAAATTTGTTCTTACCCATCAGGAGCCACCTCTTCCTAGTAAGGTATAATCCTCTACCTGTGCTCTGAATCTGACAATTTCTCACCTACTAACTATGATAATTTACAATTATCTCAATAAAAATTTAATTGAAGGTATCCTAAGTCCTCATTAGGAAAAGTTACAGCCGGGCTCGGTGGCTCAGCCTGTAATTCCGCGCCTTGGGAGGCTGAGGTGAGTGGACTGCCTGAGCCCGCGGGTTCGAGACCCGCCTGGGCAACTTGGCGAGACCTCATCTCTACAATAAATCAAAAAAAAATCAGCCGAGCGTGATAGCGCGCGCCTGTAGTTCCAGCTACTCGGAAGGCTGAGGCGGAAGAATCGCCGGAGCCCAGCAGGTTGAGGCTGTGGTGGCCGGGAGCGGCCGCTGCACTCCAGTCTGGGTGACAGAGTGAGACTCCAACTCAAAAAAAAAAAAAAAAGAAAGAAAGAAAAGCTACATAAATTATCATGGATTTCCTGGACTACTATACAAATCCTTTAAAAATAATACATTTACTGTAATCTTCTGGAAAGGTAGCCAAAAAAAACTCCTTGTAAAACGAAAGTGGCAAAAAAAAAAAGCAGCATAAAAGCTCTTTTAGGTAAACAATCACACACGCGCACACAGTTTCTAGAACAGAAACTTCCTTCTGGAAGAAATGAGAAATTTTACATTTTCATTCCATACCTGTATGTTGAGTGATTTTTAAACCATGAATATGTACTCCTTTTATATTTTTACAAGTTCATTTAAAAATACGCAATTTAACTACTGGGAAGAAGACAACATATATAGTAAATGGTGCTGGGAAAACTGGCTGACCACACACAGAAGACTGAAACAGGATCCTTGCCTAATGCCATACATAAAAATCAGCTCTAAATGGATCAAACACCTAAACATAAAACCTCAAACTATAAGAACATTAGAAAATGAAGAAGACAAACTTATGGGAATTGAAATAGACAAGTATTCCCGATCAAAACCCCAGATGCCCATGCCATAAGAGATAAGATAGACAAGTGGGACCTCATCAAACTGAAAAGCTTCTACAAAGCAAAAGAAACCATCAAGAGAGTGGGGAGACAACCCACACAATGGGAAAAAATATTTGTCAAATGTATATCTGACAAAGGTCTAACATTCAGGATTTCAAGGAACTCATACATGCTGAAAGAAAATAAACAGGCCCATTAAAAAGTGAACAAAAGACAAGAATAGACACTCCTCAAAAGAAAATATAAAGACAGTCAACAGGCACATTAAAAAGTGCTCAGTCTCACTAATCATCAGAGAAATGTAAATCAAAACCACGTGGAGATACCACCTAACTTCCAGTAAGAATGGCCACCATCAGTAAAACAAAAAACAACAGATGCTGGCATGGATGTGAAGAAAAGGAACGCTTCTACACTGCTGGTGGGAATGCAAATTAGTTCAACCTCTATGGAAAACAGTGTGGTGATTACTAAAAGAACTAGAAATTTACCTTCCATATGACACAGAAATCCTCCTTCTGGGAATATACCCAGAGGTACTCAAATCATTCTACAAAAAAGATACCTGCATGCAGCTCTGTTCACAATAGCAAAAACATGGAACAAACTTTGCTGCCCATTGAAAGAAAAAAATGTGGTACATATACATGATAGAATATTACACAGCCATAAAGAAGGACAATTATATGGACTTCGCAGCAACTTGGATGGATTTAGAGTCTATAATACTCAGTGATTTATCACAGAAACAAAGAACCGAGTACATGTTCTCACTCATAAGCAGACCTGAACATTTATCATAATACTATAAGAAAGGGAATGGCAGTAGCAGGATACTGAGGGGGGAATTGGGGGAGGGAGAGCACATAATATCAATAAGGGTGCCTGATCTCAAACCAGGCAAAGTGGAGACCAAAGGGAGGTCCAAACTTTACCTATATGATGACCACTTGTATACGTAAACCTGAATATCGTACCTCACATCTTTAAAATAAAGTTAAAATAAATACAATATGTAAAAAGAATAAATAAAAATACTCAATTTTACTCAAAATCTATACCCTCCAATTAAAAAAATGAAATAAACACAAATCAGAACCAATGCAAAATATTATCCTGTGACTGAACTCAAAGTGCAATTCAAAATCTTTGTTTGAGGAAACAAGACTTTTTAAAAGCGCTTACAAAGCAGAATGCACAGGTACACTCAACCTTATGTGGAAAAGGGAGGCAGGAGAGAATGGTGAAGGTGGGTCATTTACTTTATATGCCTTGCTCTGCTCCTCTATTTACTCTTTAGATCAACCCAGTCCAATTACATATTTGAGCAAATAGGCAAATTGAAATTTTCTAGTATCAACTTTTAAAAAGAAAATCAAATGAGGTGAGATTAATTTCAATAATATATTTTATTTAACCCAATATGTTCAAAGTATTATATTAACATGTAATTATAAAATAATTAATATCAATGTCAAGATTTTACATTCTTGTTTTGCATACCAATTCTTCAAAATCTGGTGTGCATTTTACACCTACAGCACATCGCAAGTCGAACTAGCTGCATGTTCAAGTTCTCAACAGCCACCCATAGCTATCTATCCATTGCTGTATAAGACAGTGCAGTCCTAGATGGAACTCACTGTAAATGGGCTACAGTAAACTACTCCAAGTTGATTTTTTAAAAAAAGAATCACTTGGAGTTTGCTAAACCTGCCCAAAGTGGAAAAGTTTAAGGAACTCCACACTTCGACCCTCATAAAAAACAAAAAGATACGAAAATCTACTTTATAGGGTAATCATAAACTCGTATATTAAAAAAAGAAAGAAGAAAGGAAAGGAGAGAGGGAAGGAAGAAAGGGAGAGACAGACAAAGGAAGGGGAGGAGAGAGGGAGATATCAATTGGTGTATGTTAAGGGTGAGGGATAAAACAAAAGAAAAGGGAAAGTAGGAAGAAGGGAGGAAAGAAGGAAGGAAGGAAAGAAGAGAGAGAGGGAGAAAGGCAAAGAAAGGAGGGAAGGAGAGAGGGAGGAAGGGTAGGGAGGAGGGGAGGGAGAGAGGAATGGAAAGAGGGAGACAGGGAGAGAGGGAGGAAGGTAGGAAAGAAAGGAGGGAAGGAGGAAGGAAAGAAGGGAGAAAGGAAGGAGGGGGGAAGGGAAGAAAGAAGGAAAGAAAGGAGGAAGGGAGGGAGGGAACTGTCAATTGTTGCCTGTCAGTGGCAGGGGAATAACCAAAAAGAAAGAGAAAGAGAGTAAAGAAAGAAAGGAGGAAAAGAAGAAGGGAGGGAGGGAGGGAGGGAGGAAAGAATGGCGTGAAGGTGGAGGAGAGAGAGGGAGGGAGGGAGGGAGGAAGGAAGGGAGAGAAGAAAGAGGCAAAGAAGGAAGCCAGGAAGGAAACTGTCAGTTGGTGCCTGTCAGGGGTTGGGGAATAACCAAAAAGAAAGGAAAAGAAAGGAAAAAGGAAAATGAAAAGAGGAGGAAAGGAGGAAGGGAGGAAGAGAGGGAGGGGAGAAGAGAAAGAAAGAGAGGGGGAGGAAGGAATGGAGGGAAATGTCAATTGGTGTGTGTTGGGGGCAGGAGGGAGGAATGAATGAATTAATTAATTAATAAGTAAATAAATAAAAAGGAAGGGAGAAAGAAAAAAGGAAATAAGGGTGGGAGACAAGAAGAAAAAAAAGGAGGGGAGGAAGGGAAGAAGAAAGGAAGGAAGGAAAGGAGGAGGGAGGAAGGAAAGAGAGGAAGGAGGGAGGGAAGAGAGAAGGAAAGGAGGGAGGGCGGAAAGAAAAAAAGGGAGGAAAGGAAGAAGGGAGGGAGAAAGGAAGAAATGAAGGAAGAAGAAAGAGAGGAAGGAAGGAGGGAAGAAAAAGGAAAGAAGGGAGGGAGAGAGGGAAGGAACTGTCAACGGGTTCGTGTCGGAGACTGGGAGTAACCTTTCAAGGTCCCCTAGATTTTGACAATCCCGTTTCGAAGGATTTTCCAGCCACGACAGCAGGGCGCTTCCCACCTCCAGCCAGGACAGCAGGGCGCTTCCCCGGCTCGCGCAGCCACGCTCCGGGCCCGCGGCCTCCCGCTCCCCTGGGGGCCTGCCTGACGGAGAGGAACCCGGCCCCTCCGTGCTCCCGCAGGTGTCCAGTCTCCCGCCACGCGAACCCCCGCCTGTAACGCCCTGCTCACCCACCAGCGGCGAAACCCGCCGCGCGGTGGGAAGCCGGGCTCACCTCCAAACAAAGCGTAACCACGGCAACGGCCAATCCCAAGGAAGGCCGGCCGGGTGTTCCCTACAGGGGCCCCCGAAGGTCAAGCTACCTCCGTTCGAAATTGGAGCGAAAGCGACGGGATAGAGGCTGGATATCGGATTTCACGTATTTTTTTCCGGGTAGATTTTAAGATTTAAATTATTTTGGAAAGTATTCAATGAAGAAATAAAATTTTGTTATAATTGCCCAAATAAATGTTACCTGATCTATAATGTGCTTCCGAGCTCTCTATTTTAATAATTGCATCTAGTGAATGTTGATGTGCACATGTATATAAATTGCTCATTCCACAAAACCTTAATCCGGAACAGTGATTTGTGGGACCTGGAAGTGTGGAATAAAAGTCAATAAGTTGTTTGCTTCCCATGACACCTTTTAAAAAATGTTTTTTTTTAAAGGGAGGAAGAACAAAAATTATTAAAAATCTCCAGTTTAAGAGGTATGTGGGGTGAGAAATTTGAAAAAAAAAAGTTTCTAGAATTATTTTACTGTGTGGGCTGTCCCCCCACTCTCTTGATGGGTTATTTTGCTTTGCAGAAGCTTTTCTGTTTGATGAGGTCCCACTTGTCTTTCTTATCTCTTATGGCATGGGCTTTTGTGGTTTTGGTCAGGAGTTGTTTGCCTATTCCAATGTCTATAAGGGTGGCTCCTGCATTTTCTAAGGTTCTTACAGTTTGAGATTTTACATTTAGGTATTTGATTCATTTAGAGTTTATTTTTGTTTATGATGATGGGTAGGGGTCCTGTTTCATTCTTCTGCATGTGGTCTGCCAGCTCAAGTCCACGCCTTCAACATTTCATAAGAGTAACTGCAGAGCTTACTGGTTCATTAGTCACTTCTTCTTCTTGTTTATAAACAAACAGAGGCCAAGACTTTGGATATAAGTTCTTATTCAGACTGTAGAAGAGGAATGCAGTTTTTCCATATTCCTCTGTAAATAGAATTGAAACCCTAAATATAGATTTACAGCATCTTTGAAAGAAACTGAAATAAAAATCAGGCAATCTTTCCAACTGAGTGTCTCATCAATACATGCCAGGCATCAGAGGAATCAAGGAATCAGACTATGGGACAGAAACTAAAGGAACCACATGAAGCAGGAGAGTTCAAAGCAGAGGTAACGGACAAAACCTGGAGACACAAGCTCAGGAGAAGTACCTTGGGAATTTTTAGGAGTAATGTGGTTTATGGTCAAAGAAAGAGGGTAGTAAATAGAGTAATGTAGACACCTCTTATTTTTCCACTTTCCAATACATCTTTCAATTCAACAGAGAGATTGATTTCTTTCTAATTAGGAACAGACAACTTCAAAGTAGTCGTAAATCGACTTTCATTATGTCACTTATACACCATATATATTGAAACATTGCAAACTACAATACTTTTTAAAATACGGTGCTAGCTAGACTTAAAACAATGAAAAAAGAAAACTCAGAAACATGCTTAAGAAAATTTGAAAATCTCATATCTAAGAAACAAAACACCCAAAACCAAAAAGGTAAGTGTTGACTTTTCCATAAAAATTTTAGAAAAATTTGCTACCTAGAAAATAATTTTTAATGAAAATGGTCTTAAATTAGTATCTTTACTTACACTGCATACCAAACTAAACTAATTAAATAACTTAATTCACCCATCCATTCATTCATTCATTCAACAAATATATATTGAGTGCATAGCCTTTGCTAAACTTGGGGCTTATAAAACATACTCTCTCCACTTAAATATCTTCACCAAATACTCCTCTGACTCTATGTGGGGAAGGACTCAACATGAAAAGGAGGACAGGTAAATGAGAAAATAGACAACAAATTGGTGTAAGACAAAGATCTCCAAGTCAAGACCTCAGTGGGGAGTGGGCATTATTCTGGGAAAGAGAAGCGACAGGCAGAAGTGAAAAAACTTTCCAGCAAAGAAAATAAGATGTATTGAGACTGAAAACAAAATATATATATTTTTTAACTTCAGTGGATATATATGCAGGTTGCTTATATAGATATTCGTATATTTCATGATGGTGAAGTTTGGGCTTCCATTGAACCGGTCACCCAAAAAGTGAACATGGAATTCAGTAGGTAGTTTTGCAACTCTTTGCTCCTTTAGAAGTTTCCAGTGTCTGTTTTTCTCACCTTTATGTCTGTGTGTACCCAGTATTTAGCGCTTACTTGTAAGTGAGAATATGTGGTATTTGGTTTGCTGAGGAAACAAAATATCTTACTTTCTGAAACCTGCAGGAAGTTCAAAAGACTGTTCTTGAAATATTATACAAATGCCTTCTCAGTCTTAACTGGCTGACCAAAATATTGCAGATACATTTTTTATTATTTTAAGTCCAGATACTGCAAAGTCAAAAAATGCAGATATAGATACAGTTTCAAGATATCTTCAACATGTGCTTACATTCCAGGATAGGCGAATATTATTCTGACAACTGATTTGAGAAGAAAAAAATTACAAATGAAGGACATGAGTAGGCAGAATTATTTAAAATTGTGTTGTTATGCAGATTGTTATAATAAAAGTTGTGGGGCTTTTTTTTTTCAGAATCTTCAACATCCAGGAGAAGAAGAATGTTAAGGAGAAACAAAACAATAATTTTAAGTACTTTCTTAGTCTCATTAATGGAGCTCTCTTTGTAAGAATCTTCACAATTATTTAGTAAAGAAAATATAATGGATTTTATAGGCAATTATTACAAAATAAGCATTGACTGGTTTTTGGATTTTTATTCATGGGATTTGGTGTATGGATTTTACTAGGTAGAAATAATTTTTTAACAGCTTTTGGTATGTATCTATTTTTTCTTTTTCTCTCAATGAAATTACACATTTTTTTAAATTGCATACATAATTTATTCAGCAGGTGGCAGTATTTCTCTGAAATTTATTAAATATTGCCTCCTGTTCCTTCTGAAGTTCTTTGTCAACTGGAGAGATGTATTAAGGGATACAAAATTGCAGCCAGGTAGGAGAAATAAGTTCTAGTGTTTTATACCACTGTAGGATGACTAGAGTTAACAATAATATATTATCTAGTTTCAAATAACTAGAAGGAGATTACTGAATATTCCCAACACTAAGAAATTAACAGTGTTTTAGATGATAGATAAGCTAATTACCCTGATTGGTCACTGTACATCTTGTGTATCAAAATAGCACTATGTACCAAATTAATATGTACAATTATTACTTGTCCATTAAGAAGAGCACAAAGTAATGCAAATTTAACCACGTAACTCTCCTATTGAAAGCTTTTCTCTAGCTTCCCATTGCCACTATTTACTTATATGATAAATATTTACTGAGCACCTTCTACATGTCAGACCTTGTCCCATAAGCTGAGGATATAGTAGTGAACCAAAAATTCTAAGTTCCTACCTTCATGGGGTTTAACAATGAGGAACACTGAAAAACAAAGTGCTCATACTTTCATACCTGCAGAACTTTTCAGTCATATTTGCCACAAACTATAAGTTCCAACGAAGTTGTTTCCTCCACACACTGTGCTGTTGTGTCTCAGAAACACTTCCACCATCCAAACTGGATATTTTCAATGGTCACTTAAAGTCTAAGCTAAGGTGTTCCCTTTTCCAGTAATCTTGTCCAAACCCTTTCATTTCTTTCCCCTACTGGATTAAGCTGCCTATATACCCAGTAGTGTGCTAGTAAATGTTTAACAACCAATTCTGAGATGGAGTCTTGATATATGACATTTGCTCATTTCCATGGTGTAAATACTCCCACAATGGCTTATTTCATAGTGCCAGTTTGAATTCAGTTGGTTTGCAGATTTCCCAAAAATTTGACAGTTGATTTTTATAAGCCAGGACAAGCTGGCTCTAACTGACTACTACCTCCACAGTTCTCCCATAAAACCTCTGGCAAATATAATTCATTTATCGATCCTTTTTTTAAACAAATATGTGTTGAACATTTACTGTTCCACAGTCTGTGCCTATATAAACATATATATTCTCTAATACTGAAGGCTCACACTCTAGAGGAAGAAATAAAATATAGTTGGAGAAAAGCCGTATTAGCAATAAATTCGGGGTGTACACAGGGGACACCTAACTCACGCATTAGGTATTAAAATTTTGGGATGAATGAATGAATACATGAATGTTTAAATATGCATTAAATGTGAAACAAGTCACTTAGAAAAAAAAAGTTGTCCTCTATCACAGAAGACAAGTATAAAGAGATCTGAGATTGAATAAATCCCTTATCATGTCAGAACAGGAAGAAAGGTTGTTGCTAAGACTAAGTACAGGTGCTAGAATGAGGTTAAAGAAAGAGGTTAAATGAGGTTAAAGAAAGAGGCAGGCGTGGTGGCTCACACTTGAAATCCCAGCACTTTGGGAAGATTGCTTGAGCCTGGCGTTTGAGACCAACCTGGACAACATAGCAAGACCTTGTCTCTACAGTAAAAAATAATAATAATAAATTTTAAAAGTAGCTAGATATGGTGGTGTACACCTGTGGCCCCAGCTACTAGAGAGGCTGAGGCTGAAGGATCACTGAAACCCAGGAGGTCAAGGCTGCAGTGAGTCCTGATCATGCCACTGTATTCCAGCTTAGGCGACAGAGTGAGACCGTGACTCAAACAAAAGAAATAAGAGAAAGAAAGAGGGAGAGAACCCTAGCAGTTTGGGAACAGCTGTTTTAAAAAACCTTGGTTTACTGCAATTATTACTCAATAGAAAACAAATAAAATGTCAGTGGTCAGGTGTAGTAGCTCATGCTTAAAATTCCAACACTTTGGGAGGTCAGGGTGTGAGGGTAGCCAAAAGTTTAAGACCATCCTGGGCAACATAGTGAAATGCTGTCGCTACAAAAATTCTAAAAAATAAATAGTTAAGCATTGTGGTGTGTACCTATAGTGCCAGCTACTCGGGAGGCTAAGACAGGAGAATCACTCAAGAGTTCAAAGCCGCAGTGAACTATGGTCATGCTAATACACTCCAACTTGGGCAACAGAGTGAGACCTCACCTCAAAAAAATATCACCTCGTAAGCCCTTTTTTGGTTTCCACAGATTAAAATCATCACTTCATAATATACATCTCTCACATTTTGATTGGAATGGAATCTGCTACTGTTCTTCTTTGTCAATTGAATTGTATGGGAATTTTTTTATTTTTTTTGAGTTGGAGTCTCACTGTCACCCAGACTGGAGTGCAGTGGCATGTTCCTGACCACCGCAGCCTCAACCTGCTGGGTTAAGGAGATCCTTCCAGCTCAGCCTTCCAAGTAGCTGTAACTACAGGCATATGCTACCATACCTGGCTAATTTTTTATTTATTGTAGAGACGAGATCTAGCCAAGTTGCCCGGGTAGGTCTTGAACCCGCGGGCGCAGGCAATCCACTCGCGGTGCTGGGATTACAAACTGAGCCATCGAACGTGGCCTTGTATGAGAATTTAAAACCAAATCAGATGACTTCTAGTTCTGGTACATATTTCACATTAATCTCCTGAATTTATATCTTAGATTTTAAGTATTCAGATTATACATATGAATGCTAGTGGTTTGTGTAACTGTGACATTCCAATAGAGAAAGTACTTGAAGGTAACTTCAATGAAGCACACCCTACAGAAACTTTTCCGGGTCAGATTTTCATGGTTAGCTTTCCCATGCATCAAATCTGGACCTCAGCACTTGCACATTTAAATATTTAATTTTCAGCACAGAGTCAATAGTAATCCATCTTCTAAGGTGAGCTACAATGAAAGACTAAAATCAGAATAAACTATATTAAATTCAACGAGCAACATAGCATACTAAGGAGGAGGAAATACGATTTACGGTCAGCACACGACATCTCTCTGGAAATGTCATGAAGAAAGGCAACTTATAATTGCGATCACAATATGCTATCTAACAAAGAGAAATATAGCAACTGAGAGAGCCATACTCTGGCACCTGGCTAGCACGCTATTTCTCCCTAGGCATAGACTATGGAAATGTTATTATAACCAGGAGTGTAGACCTGGATTTGAACCATTTACTGTACATGCAGCACGTAGGGATCACAGCTCACATGTTTTTCTTTAACTCAGAATTATTTTAATTCACAGTCAAGCAGATAAGAAATTCAACTGCGGTCATTTTGTTCATTACTTTTATGTAGCTCTGAAAGTCTGGAGGGTCATCCTGGAAACTGTTGATCAAGCTACACTGCTTACCACAAACATATTCATTTTCCCAGGTCACATAGTCCCTTCTGGTCTACTCATCCTGCTGTTTGAATGGCCTGGGGTGGCGATGGTGGGGCTGCTATTCATGTAGTATTTACCAGTTCAGGCACACCTATGAAACCCTTTTGTGAAGGATTGGGAAATAGCCAGGTCCTCAGTTCCATTCCTGCAGCATGAGACATATCTTCTCTGAGTCAGACTCCCAACGGCACAGCAAGTAAAGAAGTCATGCCTGACGTAGATTAGTTGCTGCCTTTTGTCAGTCATTTATATTATTATTTGAATATTGCCCTGGAACGCGCATTTTAGGCAAAGCTGGAAATCACCCCCTCATTTCCCGCTGGGGTCTTACCACCTCACCAGGGCAATGCTAGGAAGCCAAGTGCTGGTCCCTTTTGCTCTGGAAACCTGCAGACTGCCAGAAAGAGTCTCAGAATCTCTTTAGTCTAAAAAGATATCTAATTTGCTCTTCTTATTCTCCTTCAAGACCCAACCTCTCTTTTCAGATCTCACCTTTCTCCCATTCCAGGAACCTTAGCATAATTTTTTTAAATTGAGCTTCAGATTTTGGATATGGAAACCAGGACATAAACAGCTTGCAGGAAAATCTTGATTTTTCTCTTCACCACAAATTTCCATTTAAGCAAAGGAGAAGCAAACCCTACTACTCATATAATGTTGGGAATTGGAGATGGGAAAGAAAAGGGAAAGCTCAAGGGAAAAAAAACAGAAACATCTGTTTCCACATCATAAGATTCAAGTATTAATGACATCTAAACGAGAAAGCCTGATAGACCATCATAAGGATGTATATGAATGCAGGATCTGAAAGATTATGTCTGGAGCCAAGACACCATCATCCTTTCTGGAAGGATGGTACTTTTTGCTGTCATGACTACTTTATGCTATTCTCCTCTGAATCTATCAGTACTTTTCTGACGAATGCATCTTTTTATTTAACCATATTATACAGTTAATTATGGGCACATATTATAGGCCTAAGAGCTATTTCATGACTTAAAGCAGATTTTTGCATACTTCTATTCTAATCTAAGTTATCCACTATTTTTTTAAACCGTTTCATATGATTTCCTTGCCTCTACAATCTCTTAGTAGTGTAAGATTAAGTGAGATATTGCATGTCAAAGTATAAAAATGCAAATACCTAAATAGATGTAAAGACCATATTTTTGTTTCTGAAAATAGGCTGTGTAATTTATGATAGGTAGAAAATCTTAATTGGATATTTTAAAGTATTAGTGTTTAAAATATGAAATTAATAAATACTTGACTGGGCATGATGACTCATGCCTATAATCCCTGCACTATGGGAGGTCAAGGTGAGACCCTTTGAGTGTTCAAGACCAGCCTGAGCAACATGGTGACACCTCATCTCTACAAACAAACAAAAAAAAAAATTAAGAAATAAATAGTATTGAGAGAGGAGAGAGCTAGAGAAAGGCTAGGCAGACAGGGTGGGTCCCGCAGGCCTCTCAGGCTGTTACACTCATGTTCATAAGCAAGCTCCCTGTGAGCCTCTCAAGCTAGAATTGAAGTAGTCACTGCTGAGATAGAGAAACAACCAGTCAGCTCACCATTAGGCCCCTACCTCCTGCTGATTGGTCCTCAGTACTGACCAATCAGAACAGCTAGTGCCAACCAATCAGCTTCATAGCTAGTGCTAGCCAACAGGCTCGGTGTTAGGGCTATATAAGCACCAGGTTTCTGCTTCAAATCAGTAACCCTGTTAGGGTCTCCTCCCACTGTGAGATCTTTTATGTCCTCTCAATAAATCCTCGCTTTCCGGCCATCCATGTCTTTCTCGCTTTCCGGCCATCCATGTCTCTCATTCCTTCTGGGCACAAGACAAGAACTCCAACCTAAACAGCTGCAGATCGTTGGATCTGAAGAACTGTGAACCGGGAGGCTGGCTTGCCAGCTGACAGAGCCAGCTGAACTGGGAGAGCTACTGGAAGAAGGTGAGACTCCGAAGCTGAAACACTTCTGGGGGCTGCAGCACTCTTAGGGCTTTGGCTTGCCAGCCCGTTATAGCCAACACTTTTGGGACTAGGCTTCCCAGCTCATTGAGCTGATACTCTCGCAGCCCAGGCTGACATGAAAAATCCATATCAATACTAACAGTAAAATATTACTGCCAATTTTTGACTAGTAAATATTCAGACTGCTTACATTAAAATTATTATGAATTCTAGATAATATATATTACTATGTGCTTTGTGAAAGTTGTCAGACCCAGATAAAACAGGGCCAGGAAGGCACAAAGGAGAGGAGGTTCATGTTTATACATCTGAGATAAGAACTGTTTCCAAGAACTTTATAAAAATCCCACAAGAAACCATTTCTTCATGCATCTCCTGCTTTGATAAGGTTTACCACTAGACATTCTTTAGGACAGTCATAATTCATATAAGATGCTTTCACAAGAACACTTTTTCAGTAATGGCATCTTCACTAATGAACTGCCAGCAACTCTGGCTTTGAACCTCTATAAACAATGAACTCTGTTTCTTTCTTTTTTTTTTTAATGTAGGGTACAAATGAGGGTTATGTACATATGTGGTCATCACACAGGTAGGTAAAGTGTGGGTACCCTTATTGATGTTATGTGCCCACCCCTGCTCTCCTGGCAGTGTCCCACTACCGCCAATCCCTTTCTTATGGTGTGGTGATAAATAAATGAACTCTGTTTCTAAGCAGTGTGTATAAATAGCTTCCTTTTTGCTAACAGAAGCTTCCCCCTACTCTTCCCTCAAAGAATGCACTGGTGGCTTACTATTCCATGCAATCTGGATTACAACCCTTATTATTCCTGAGTAACTTAATATATTTCAAGATGATTTCCTTTAGTGTCTTTTTTTTTTAGGTTGACAGTGCTTTGGTGAAGATGATTGAAGTGGCCATGAATTTTTTTTTTAATTAAATAGTCGAATAAATGTGGAAACCATTTTATTTGGTTTTGGATAGAACTAGTTTCAATTTTCAAAAGAATATTCAAAGTGTACATACAGATTTAAGTTTATTATTGCAGTTGATTTTGTTATACTTTCTACATGATAGAATAGTTTAAATAGGAGATCACAGATATAGTGAATTCTCTCCTTTTATTTTATTTTTTAATTTTTATTATTTTTCTGTGTGTATTGGAGTTTCTCTCTGTCTCTCAGGCTGTAGGGCAGTAGCATGCTCACCACAGCCTCAACTTGCTGAACTCAGGAGATCCTTCCACGTTAACCTTCAAAGTAGCTGGAACTACAGGCACATGACACTATGCTCAGCTGATTTTTTTTATTTATTGTAGAGACAAGGTCTTGCCAAGTTGTGCATTCTGGAGTTTAACAGAATGGTATAAGTGAAGCTTAAGATAATTAAATTCCCTCTATAACAACTCTATTGGGTCCAGGTTCTCATGAAATACTATCGCATCTTTCTATCTTACTCTTATCTAAATATTCATTAATTTTTTTCTTTGTCTTTCTAGTTCAATAATTTCACTCATATTTATGAAAACCAGATGCCTTGGAAATACCTACATTTATTTTAAGGTTTTATATTTTATATGACGTGTATTCCCTATTATTCTAGCAAATAGAATATATTTTAAAAGCATAGTAATCATCTCTACTTTTCTTTGGTTTTAGTATGGAGTACTGATGTGTGGGTCTTTGGTGTTCGGTTGTACTTTCAGCACTCATCTGCACAAAGGGAGAGGAGATATGGAAAGTAAATCCTTATCAATATATCCTTTTATATGAAACCTAAAGAAAATCGGACACCTTACATTATTGAGACAGTTAAGCCTGTATAAAAAACAAAAATAAATGTAGGGGAATATTAAAGGGAAGTACTAGAGGCCAGAGGCGAGGGGTCAAATTGACAGGGTGTGCTGGGAAACTTATCTTTAACTGCATGCATATGAATATGATTGAGAAAGTAGTTGTAAATAACAAAGAATGTATGAGAAGAAGAGGTGGTACTGATTTTTATGAGTTCACATTCCTACACACTCTTTCTCTCCCCCTCCTACCAACTATAGCTACCACTGCTGACCCAATCACTGTATTATATTATATTTTTGTAAAGAAATACATTTAGACTTTAATCTGAAATTTAGCAATTTCTTTTATATAAGATATATTAATAATGTATACATTTTTCACAGGTAGGGTGATGAGTGATATAATTGAATTAATTAGAGCAAGATTTATGCTTATCAAATTAAGTTTAAAGATATTCATAATAAATTGCCTGGAAAAACATTTTGGTTTTTCCAAACGTTTCTATTATAATCTACAGTTACTTTTATTTATTTATTTATTTATTTATTTATTTTTTTCACTTGGAGTCTCACTGTGTTGCCCAGACTGGAGTGCAGTGGCACGCTCCTGGCTATCGCAGCCTCGACCTGCTGGGCTCTGGAAATCCTTCCACCTAAGCTTCCAAATAGCCAGAACTACAGGTGCGCACCACCAAACCCAGCTAATTTTTTATTTATTGTAGAGACGAGGTCTCGCCAAATTGCCCAGGTGGGTCTCGAACCCACGGGCTCAGGCAATCCACTCACCTTGGCCTCCCAAAGTGCTGGGATTACAGGCTGAGCCCCCAAGCTCAGCATACAGTTACTTTTAATTCTTTAAAAAATTTCACTGTTCAGTCAAAATTTACCTTTGAATCATGGGAGATTACCTTGTAGCAAAAAGGACATGGACTTGAAGTAGTATAGCTCTGAGTATGCTTAGAAATCAACAACTTACTTAAGATTCCTAAGCCTATATTCTTATCTGTAAAATATGTTTAATACCTACCCACCTTTCATTGTTATCATTAACTGACAATTTATCAAGTTTCTGTCACAAAATAACTACTCAAATGCTATCTTCCTTTTTGAAATGAATCTTGAAGGAGTGCCTGATTTACTCCTATGGTTGCTAGACTCTCTCTATAACTACATTCCCATGTAATGGTTAAAGCACATATAATATTTTCCCATATAACACCATTGCTCTCTCATTTCATTTGCTATCTTGTGCTTGCCATCTTAGCTAGATATCTTATCATTCAGGGTCTTCTGTTAATGCCTTGGCATTTACAGCTAAAATGTAATCTTTCCACATTCAATCTATGTGTGTGTGTGGTTTTGAAGTTATGTCGGCCATAACCTGTGGGTCTCGAAAAGCTGTTTTGATAACAAAGCACCAGATCTTAACAGATCAACTTCAAACTTTTGAACCTAATGATAGAACCTGATTATAACATATAAGGACTTTCAAAAATATAGCTTATCAGAGTCATTCATATCTGCTTCAATATTATTCACATACTCCTCTCCATATACATTAAAAATAAGAACTGCTGACTAATAATGACCATGTGCCAGAGACTGTGATAAGCACATGATAGGCATTATATTATCAATTATTAATCCTCACAACAAACCCTAGAGATACACTGTGAGTTTTACTTTGTAGGAGAGGAAACTGAGCTTTTGAGATGAGACATACTTTCTAAAATATTCTATGGCCAAATGATGGACCCTGGGCTTAGACACTTCTTAGCCGACCGCAGAGCTAACAGCTTTGTGTGCATCAACTTGTCTTCTGTCTTCAGACTGGATTAAGCCCTTAGGAGCCTCTAAATCTTTTATATCATTTATGGTACCTAACTCAGTGTTGAGGATACACTGGGCCATCAATGAATGTTTGTCAAATTGAATAAATGGAAAAGTATTTTATTTGCATATTAGCCACAAAGGTTATACATAAGTATGTAAGTACTTATGGAGTAAGTTGTCATTCTTATGCACTCTGGGTCTCCCAAATAATGCTTCAGAGGCTAAATGAGGCTGCAAGTTTCACCCCTTCAACTGTCAACAACAATAGAAAATAGAAAAAAAAATCTATTCGAAACAAAGCTTAACTTAGAGAATAAAATAGATCTAAATTTTTCTTTACATTATTCTAATAGTCTTAAATGTGTTAAAACATTGATATATAGTAACTGAGTCAGAGTTTAACTTGTGTGCATTTTATAATAATTATAATATTCCCAACAGTAATTTAGCTTTAATAATTCAAAGACAGCATAATTCAGTGAGAAATTAGTAAACTGGTATTTAAAAGTCTAAGTTCCTTGTAAACAAAAATAACCTAATTTCTATGAATGTCTTTCTGTTCGTAAAATGGAAATATCATCTATTCTTCCTAGCTTTTGGTATTGCTGAGGACCAAATTAAGAATTGTTTAAGATGCAGCCACAAAGAAGAACAAAATCATGTCCTGTTCAGCAACATGAATGCAGCTGGAGATCATCATTCTACATGAACTATCATAGAAACAAAAAAACTGAATACTGCATGTTCTCACTAATAAACATTGGAAATGTGGGCATAAAGGCAAGAACAGCAGATGCTGGGCACTGCTAAAGGAGAGAGAGAGGAAAGGGGATAAAGCTGACACAACCATCCATTGGGTACCATGTCTCTACTGGCAGAGAGAGGATTCTCTAGAAGAATGCACCTCGCCGTCACTGAATCTACTCAAGTAGCAAATCTTCACATGTATTCTAAAACTCTAAAATAAATTTTTAAAAAATAATTATCACACTCTAGGCTTATATAATCTCATTAAATAAAGCATTAAATTTGACAAAAAAAAAATAAAAGGCATAAAGCAAAGACCTGAATAAAAGAATGTTCATCGGTGTTATAACATTAAAAGAATGGGATTAATTAACAAAAATGTACAGCAAAAGGTACTGATTACATAAAATCAAGTAACACATCCATACAAAAATTAGTTGTGAAAATCATATCAACTTTTAAATGCTTCAGTAAGCTACTATTACAATTTTTCTACCTCATCATTATCTAGATTTTAAAATAGGATTTTTCTCCAAACACTCAGATATGATCATTTTGGGATTAATATTGTAGGAGAGAAAAGAAAATATCTTTTCACTCATCACAAAGCTCATGGCTGAGAACTCCATTTTAAAAAGAGTAACAGAAGAAAAGCATAACAAATTTATTTAACTAAAGTTTTCATTGACGTGAGAGGCTTTTGATATAAAGACTGGAAGACACAGGGAAAATGTATTTTTATGAACATTGTGTGGAAGTGTGACTGGAGGACAAAAGGATATAATTTAATGGTAATAAATTGGTAAAAAACTTAGCAAGGCCTGTTTGTTCAGATTCTTCTTGGCCTCTGGGTATAGGACAGGACCCCTCTGGAATAAGGATCTTATGACCTACTTTCAGAGGAAATAAATCAAAGAATTCTTTTATGATCTGCTTCAGGGAAGAAAGGCAGAGAAGGTCAGAGAGTGACCTTCCTGCTTCTGTAGTTTTTCCCAATTTACCTCAGCTTGAAATGCTCAATAGTTTGCTATCCCACCAACAGTAGAAGAGTTCCCTTTTCTCTGCGTCATCGCCAACATCTGTTGTTTTTTGTTTTATTAATTGTGGCCATTCTTACTGGAATTAGGTGGTATCTCAATGTGGTTTGGATTTGCATTTCTCTGATAATTAGTGAGACTGAGTATTTTTTCATGTCTATTGACTGCTCATATATCTTCTTTTGAGAAGTATCTATTCATGTCTTTTGCCCGTTTTTCAATGGACTGGTTTATTTTTTTCTTTTCGGAACGTTTGAGTCCTTCTAGATCCTGGATAGTAGGCCTTTATCAGATATACAGTTGGCAAATATTTTTTCCCACTGTGTGGGCTGTCTCACCACTCTCTTGATGGTTTATTTTGCTTTGCAGAAACTTTTCAGTTTGATGAGGTACCACTTGTCTATCTTATCCCTTATGTTCTGGGCATCTGGAGCTTTGATTAGGAATTGATTTCCTATTCCAATGTCTGTAAGTGTGTCTCCTGCATTTTCCAAGATTATTATGATTTGAGGTTTTATGTTTAGGTCTTTGATCCATTTGGAGTTGATTTTTGTGTATGGTGATAGGTAGGGAACACTTCTGCACTGCTGGTGGGAATGCAAACTAATTCAACCTCTATGGAAAACAGTGTGGCAATTTCTAAAAGAACTAGAAATTGATCTTCCATATGACCCAGCAATCCCCTTCTGCAAAGATATCCCAAGGAACTAAATTGTTATACAAAAAAGATACCTGCCGGGTGTGATGGCTCAAGCCTGTAATCAAAGCACTTTGGGAGGCCGAAGCAAGAGGATTGCCTAAGTCCAGGGATTTGAGAACAGCCTGGGCGACTTGGTGAGACCTCGTTTCTACAATAAATCAAAAAAATTAGCCAGGCAGGGTGGCATGTGCCTGTTGTTCCAGCTACTTGGAAGACTTGAGGCAGAGGGATCACCTGAGCCCAGCAGGTCGAGGCTGTGGTGGCCATGAGCATGTCACTACACTCCTGCCTGGGTGACAGAGTGAGACTTCAACTCAAAAAAAAAAAAAAAAGATGCCAGATACAAGCACTTGCATGTTTATTGCAGCACTATTCACAATAACAAAAACATGGAACCAACTGTACTGCCAATTGAAACTGGACTGGATTAAAAAAATACAGTACATATACACGATGGAATATTACACAGTTATAAAAAAGTACAAAATTATGGACTTCACAGCAACTTGGATGGATTTGGAGTCTATAATACTCAATAATCTATCACAGAAACAACGAATTGAATATCACATGTTCTCACTCATAAGTAGACCCTGAACACCTATCATAATACTACAAAAAAGGAATTGGCAGTAGCAGGACACTACTATGGGAGGAGGTGAGCACATAACATCAATAATGATGCCTGATCCCAATCCAGACAGAGTGAGGTCCAACAGGAGGCTCAAAACTTCACCAATACCTAAACCACTTATCTATGATCCTGACTTTTACCCCACAACTTTAAGATAAAATAAATAAAATTTTCTAAAAATTCTCAATATACCAAGGTACCATATTTTGGGGAATCATGTTCTAAGCCCCAACAGTATTTGAAAGAATAATGACATAAAAAGTAAAAATCAAAATTCTTGTAAAACTATACTGTTGACACGTCAATGATTTTATTTAACATCTTCATTAGTGAGAGAATAAGTAAGGTAAAAAAAAAAAGACCGACTCAGAAGAGAATCTACTTATACAGTCTGTTACTTAATATATGCAAAACAGGCATGAACGGAAGGAACTAAATGTACCCTCACCAAGAAAAATGTATTTGCACTTCTTTGACCAAGAGCCATTTGTGTAACTATAGTTTTTCACAACTTTAAAAGTTGTAAAGTAAGTTGTTATAAACCATAAAATATACAGACCCCATAGAATCAAGAAACCCTGAAGTGTATTTGAAAAAAGCCTAGTTTACATTGAAAAGACTCAGTAATCATTTTTGGTCTAATTCAGTCTTTCTCAGTTTTTTCTGAGGTTATAAAAAGAAATTTCCCTTAGATATTCAGAATAATAGCACATTACTTTCTCCTAGATCATAAAATGAGCCTAATATATTATTCCTATAGATCACAAAGCAAAAGACCAAGTGTTTCCATACTCATTGAGATTGTTAAAAAAGAGTTATTTTTAAAATACTTAGAAATAAGCAGAAAACAACAAACTGATATTGAATTTTCTCTTGGTGATGGCACTCCTGAGAAACCATCAGAATAAATTGCTGTGAAATTTTCACTTCTAATACAATTTTCTACAGGTTTACCAACTATGGCAGGATACAATTGATTTAGTCATTTCTGAGTGTGGATCTAAAGATAAGCCTGAAGATGTACCCAAGTGGACTCTTCTGAATGCTTTACAGAAAACAATGAGATGAAATTAGCTAAAAAGCAGATGTCAAAGGTGACCACTGCAAAATAAGGGAGAGAACAGATTGGGTCAAAAGATGGGGCAGAGGAATAAGAGTTTTATTGAATTTATTCCAAATTGGTGGAATGGCATTGGCTCTGAGTTTTAACCTCGAGTTTTAACCTCCTTTTATAATCCCTATTTCCTTTTCTGGGTTAATTGGTGTGTATTTTAATCTGATTTTAACTAGAAAAGTGTCAATGGGCAACACTCTCAGGTCCCCTCCCACTGTGGGAGCTTTTCTGTCCTCTCAATAAATCCGCCCCCCCCAAAAAAAGTGCTTGTGGTCTTTTACTGAATGGGATAATTTGTCCTGTTGCACCCCATGGGAGGAGATAGTCTAAGCAATCGTCCCTGTGGACATCACAGTAGCATGGCGGCTCCCATTTGAGCCCGAATGCCAAAATTGTCATGCTGTAACTTTGTGACCCTGAACAAGGAATCCTCTAAACTTCAGGTTCCATATTAGTAAAATTGGCATAATAACCTCTACTTCTAGTTGGCAGGATTAAAAGAAGTAATATATAGAATACATAGAAAGCTTTAGATCTGAGACATAATAAACAACTAATACTTGTTAGTTAATGTTGCTAAGATTATTATTTCACAGTTCTGGACAGGTGCAATGGAAGGGTAATACAAATAGTATTGTCTGCCAGTGGTTTACAGTAGTCAGTCAGCATCTGGAGCATAGTTAGTGCTCAATTTAAATAACAGCTGAGCATGGCGGCTCACGCCTGTAATCCCAGCACTTTGGGAGGCCAAGGTGAGAGGATTGCCTGGGCTCACGGTTTGGGATCAGCCTGGGCAATTTGGCAAGACCATGTCTCTACAAAAAATCAAAATATTAGCCAGGCATGGTGGTGCAAGACTGTAGTCTCAGCTACTTGGAAGGCTGAGTGGAAGAATCACCTGATCCCCAGATCTAGGCTGGGGGGAAATGAACTCTGAATCAAAGATAAAACAAAATAAAAATTTAAAAATAGCAAATATTTACATAGTGCCAGACCTTTTTCATAAGTGCTTTGTATATATTAACTCATTTAACCGTCTCAACCTAATGAAGTAGAAAGTATTCTTTTCAATTTGTAGATGAAAGGCAGAGAAATTCAGTAATAACCAGGATTGCACAGCTAATCAGTGGCAGAGCCAATTCAAACCCACACAATCTGGCACTAGACTTTGTACTCTTTACTGCTATACTAGAAGTCTCACATAAAAATAGGTATTATTTTTAGTACATGCAATAAAAGAAATTCATTTTAAAAGAATCGAAATAAATTACAAATAATTTATTCATTTTTCTCTGATACAAAATTTAAAAGTTAGCATCTCACATCTGTGCATGTATTACATTTTCAGATTGCATTTCAAATTGCAGCATCTGTTTGAACCTTCCTGTGGTCATACAATGATAAACAGGAAAATAGCTCTGTGTATGACATCACTATTATTAATGAGACTCCAGTTACAGTTCCTAGCCATGAATATAATTGAGATAAGATGTGTAGGTTTAATTGGTTAAACTAATTTTCAGTACTGTAACTCTGAAACACAAGTTTGGTCATCCAACATTCCCCAGACTGTACTAAGACTATTGGTACATATTGTAACATGGCAGTATGGATGTTTTCATGTTCAATAACAAGTTCAGAAAACAATTTAATGTCCATTGCAACTTTCTCTTATTTCCTAGGTGACAAATACATAAGCTGATTATTTCACTTCCATTGCAAATTGATTGGATTCTAGAATCAGCACTGGAAATCAGACATTTCCTAGAAATTTGATCATTTCTATTACTTTTTATATTATTCTTTTGATGGGGGGGTTCTTCGTGGCAATTTTGTACACAATACAAAATTTAAAAGTTGACATCTCACATTAATCCTAGGAGAGCAGCAATAATCCTGAATCTCTTTTTAGATATACTAAACACTTGTAACAGCATATCCTGAATAAATAGAGAACTGCTGAAGTTAGGAGCAAGATATAATTTAGGCAATTCTCTGTTTTATATTAAATTTATTCAGCTACATATAGGCATATCAACTGTATGGTCTATTCTGGACTCCCTCCCATAAGATAAAATTCAGATATAAAAATGTCATCCTGTTGACAACAATATCAGCAACAAAGTAATGAATTAAATAAGTAAACAAAAATATACATAGTTATTTAATTCATTACATTTCAATGTGGGAAAATAATGATCTTTATCACCAAAACCACTCAATATACAATCTCAAACAATTAAATACATTTTGATATATTACTGTAAGATGTATAAAAACAGCTGGGCTCGTTGGCTCAGGCTGTAATCCCAGCACTTTGGGAGGCTGAGGTGAGTAGATTGCCTGAGCTCGCGGGTTCGAGACCCACCTGGGCA
>NW_007247730.1:77160-119329 GCF_000164805.1 Carlito syrichta | reverse complement strand
ATGAGCCACCATACCTGGCTACTTTGGGGTTTTTATTCTGAAGAACATATAATATATCCCTATCATCTAATTAAGTGCTTTCCATTTGCAGAATTCTTTAGAATTTCTTTAATTAAAACTGTTATTCCACAACTTTGCCCTTCCACTCCAGCCAGTCTAATATTTTTGCTGTCCCATAAACATATCATTCTGGATTCCCTTAGTGACTGTTCCACCCTTGCTTACTGGTAACATCCTCCTTTTCTTCCTCTACTTCTGAGACCAACAAGTCTTTGTGCCCTAGTGTCTGTGTTGATATCTCCTCTGGCCCTTAGACCGGTGACTCCTCTCCCATTCTGACTGTAGAGGCTTGTTGAACCACAGTAGGTGCTTGATAAATACTGGCTGATAATGGTCCTCAGACCTTAATAGGCACCAGAATCATGCAGGGAGCTTATCAGACTTGTAAATACCCAGTCTCTGCCCCAAGACATTATGATTCCTCAGGTGTGGGATAAAGTCCCTGCTTATTTAATAGGCATCCCAGATGATTCTGTAGGAAGTCTGTAAACCTCATTTTGACAAAACACCTCTTGTTGCATTCTTCTAAATATATTCACACTCACGTGTCACATCATCTGATACAATTTGCCATTTGTTACTATCCTCAGCCTGTAATCCCACGCCTTTGGGAGGCTGAGGTGAGTGGATTGCCTAAGCCCGCGGGTTCGAGACCTGCCTGGGCAGGCGAGACCTCATCTCTACAATAAATCAAAAATTAACCAGGCTTGGTAGCGCGCGCCTGTAGTTCTGGCTACTCGGAAGGCTGAGGTGGAAGGATTGCCGGAGCCCAACAGGTCGAGGCTGCGGTGGCCGGGAGCAACCACTGTACTCCAGTCTGGGTGACAGAGTGAGACTCCAACTAAAAAAAAAAAAAAAAATGTATAAAAACTTTTTTTAGTTTCAGTGTTGTGGCCAACACAATTACACAGAGAGGATTAATAATAAGAACAAAGAAAATTCAGAACAGGTACCATGCTCTTGTACAAGGTCTACAATAAGAAAATGTTTTTGTGATGAACCACTGAATGCAGCTTACCTAGGAGCCGGTATATACAGTAATAATCCCCCATACACACACACTCAGCTACAATTTCACTTTCCAGAGTTTCAGTTACCAATGGTCAATTGCAGTCCAAAACTATTAAATGGAAAATTCCAGAAATAAACAATTCATAAATCTTAAATTATGAGTAAGATGCCATTCTGAGTAAGGTGATGGATGAAATCTTGTGTTGTCCTTCTCCCTCACTCCTGTGACTTGAATCAGTCCTGTGTTCAGTGTATCCACGCTGTGGCTGCCGCCCACCCTTAGTCACTTAGTAACTATTTTGGTTATCAGCTCAAATGTCCAGGTATTGCAATGATTGTGTTCAAGTAAATCTTATTTTTTGTAATAATGTCCCCAAAATGCAAGAGGATTGGCACTAGTTTGTGGTTATAATTGCTCTAATTTGTTATCAGTTATTTTTCTTAATTTTTTACTGTGCCTAACTTATAAATTAAAGTTTATTATAGGTATGTACATATAAAAAAATCATAACCTATATAGGGTTTAGTGTTATCCATATTTTCAGGCATCCACTGGGGATCTTGGAACATAGACAGAATAAAGGGGCCCACTGTATTCTGAGGAATTACAATAGTCTGCAGAAAAGCAAATCTCTTTCCAAAACTTTGTAAATTTCTGATTTTAATTGCATGACAATATCTTAGGAATTTGAAAATTAGCAAATGAGGTGTTTTGCTTTATGACGTTTTCTGGACTAAAAGTCCAATTTCCAGTGAGACATTGACTTGCTACTTAGGCTTTAGTAAATTATTAATCTCTATATACCTTTTCTTTTTTGCAATAAAATCATGTATAAAGTCATTTTCTATCTCCAAGATAATGTAAGCAACTTCTTTTAGTGTTGTAAAAACAAAATTAGCACATGGTATAATGTTAATGCTTTAACCTAAATTGGAATTCTCTTTGGACTTTTTGCTTCAGAGGTAAGCTTTTTTTATATGTTTAAAGATACAAATATTACATATAAACTGTATAGAAGATACTGAAGACCAACTAGAAGGAGATCTAATCAAATAGGTTAATACAATAGGAGTCTGATACCGTTCAAATGCAGAAAAGGTATAGGCCATACTTTAATCATCCAGGTGTGTAAAGCCTATAAGTAAGTGGCCATCCTAAAGGTAGTAATTTAATTGCTTTGAGATGATTGATTATCTATCTATCATCATCTTCTTATCTTCCTTCCTCATACTTATATATATATATAAAAAGCAGGAGGAATATATATACATACGTTCCCATCTTGGCAGTAAAATATTGGACAGTCTGCAGGTTGACAGACTTCTGAAACCTAGGCAGATGTTTGACATTACTAAGATACACTATTCATTCATATACTCATTCATTCATTTAGTAAATTTGGAGGATGGAGGGCATCTACTATCTATCAAGTACTGTGCTAGATGTGGGAGATTCAGTGGGAAGCAAGATAGACATATTCCATGAGCTGTACAGTGCTACCTGCATAATTAGGATTCAGAAGTGGGACAAAATTCTCTAGTCTCAGTGGAGACTGATAAAAGCAAGTGCAGGAGAATATGCATTCAAAGAAATGTTGAGAATGGAGAGATTATTATAGTGGGGACAAAAGCACTGACACAAACATATAATGCATGATTTTCCAGAACAGGATACTGATTCTGCATTTACTTTTTTATTGATCCACAGATCTACTGACCTAAAGTTTCATCTCTTCAATTGGTAGCAGTTTTAATTTCAGAAAGGTAATAAGTCAAGACTTCCTCGCAGGTATTAATATCATTCTTTTAAAATGTTTATTCTCTATTGTATTCTTGCTCAAGTTTTTAAAACAAGACTGGAAGAAGTGATAGTATGTGTGCTTCATTTTATCTTCTATTTTTTCTATCTTCATGTTTCAATATGTTTATAAGTGTTTTGTAAGTTTAATTGAATGGTTAGAAAGATGATGAACTAAAAACAGATCAGCAGTTAATTAACACATCTAGCCCAATAATAGTCTCTTCTTTATATAACCTTGGTGACAGCTGGGTTATTCTCAATTAATTCTGTCAAATTCGAATTTACAGACCAGGCATGGTGGCTCACACCTGTAATCCCTGCACTTTGGGAGGCTGAGGCAAGAGGATTGCTTGAGCCCTGGAGTTCAATGCCAGCCTAGGCAATATAGTGAAATGTTGGGAGCCATTTTAAAAATAGCAATCATCTCATATAAGCCTTCTTCTTTGTCCTCCGAAAAGCCCGCGCGCGCCAAACCACAACACCCCTCCCACCTCCTTTCCTCATACCACCCACTACTCTTCCTCCTATCATAAGCCGCCACACGCCCTATTTCAGCCCGCCCCTCTTTGCTATGTATATAAGCAATCGCCTAACAATAAAATTTGGAGGCTTGATCAGAACACTGTCTTGCCTCCATTCTGCGTGTCTCCTGTCTCTTTCTCTCTTGGTCTCTCTCTCTCTTTTCACCAGCAGCAGGTAGTCCTCCTCGTGCCCACGTTTTACTTGTCCCGCTGGTCGGGACAGTGAAACCTTGTCTCTAAAAAAAAATAATAATTTTTATTCACAATCTTACACTGACATTTTCTCACCCTGTTTGATCCTTTTTCCCTTCACAATATGTACTTTGGTGATTATATAGTAAGTGTTAGCTTTATAGATTTACTTTTATTGATGAAAAGTTTATCTTATTGTCTTCTTTTCTTCTAAGGTTTGCAAATCTCATTAACTTTTTCTTCGGACACCTCAAAAATAAAATATAAGCTTGAATGTGATTGCTGCATTTAATTTACTCAGAAGAAACCAATTAATTCTAATAATAATAATTTTTTTATTTCAAAGAATGATTTGAATTGCATTAAAACACTTTAGAATCTATTTAAACCATTGGTTACATGTAATATAGAATTACATTCGTGAATTTTTAATTAATTTTGTTTTTCTAAATACCAAATTTGCAAGTAAATAAATAAAAAAAAAAAATCAGCCGGGCATGGTAGCGCATGCCTGTAATTTCGGCTACTTGGAAGGCTGAGGCGGAAGGATCACCGGAGCCCAGCAGGTCGAGGCCGTGGTAGCCGGGAGTGGCCACGGCACTCCAGTCTGGGCGACAGAGTGAGACTCCAACGCAAAAAAAAAAAAAAAAAAGAAGTTTGTGTAGCCGGTCATGGTGGCTCACGTTTATGATCCCAGCACTTTGGGAGGCCGAGGTGAGAGGATTGCCTAAGCCCATGTGTTCAAGACCAGCTTGGGCAACTTGGTGAGACCTCATCTCTACATTAAATAATCAAAAAATTAGCTGGGCATGGTGGCAAATGCCTGTGGTTCCAGCTACTTGAAAGGTTAAGGCAGAAGGATCACCTGAGCCCAGCAGGTAGAGGCTATGGTGGCCGTGAGCAGGCCACTGCACTCCAGCCTCGGTGACAGAGTAAGACTCTGACCTAAATTTAAAAAAAAAAGTTTGTACAATGTGTCATATGCCGAACACCTGCTTTCACTTTGGGGAATTTGGTTATGTGCTAGGTAGAAGATATCTAGCACATATCAGAGGAGTCCCCATTAAAAACCTTGAATGCTGAGCCTATAATGGGCTTCCTTGGTAGAAAATACTTTATATGTGTTGTCACAACTCATTACTGGAGGAATTAGATGTATCCTGTGTGACCTCACTGGCAGAGGACTCTTGAATGCTGATGCCTTGTTTCCTCTGTATTTTGCCTCATTCTCTCTCTTTTATTTGATTTTTTAGTTTTTGCTGACTTTTCTTTGTAATTTTTTATTGTAATAAATCTTAGCCACGAGGAAAATCATATGCTGAGTCCTGTGAGTCCTTCTAGTGAATCACTTAACCTGATTTCATATTGGGAAACCTCAACCCATTCCTTGAAATGGGAAATTTTATTTTAGCAAAAAGCTTAGGGTCAACTGAGATGCAGGAATGATTCTGTCAACACACAGAAATTTATTACCTTCACCCAAAATATTTGCTTTGTATCTTCATTCTCTTACTTAATATTATTACTAGCCTATAACTATTTTCATTTGCCACTCCTATTTTATTCTACCGTCAGCTCTGTCACTAAATCAATCTGAGTACAGCAGATTTTTTAAAATATATCTCCTATTTCTTTCTTTATTTTCTCTTTCTGACCCTTTGACTTAAGTGTCTTCTCCAATTCTCTCATCAGCAGAAGCCTAATATCCTTTACAAGTCACTTAGAGGCAGTGGAGTGGTTAATAGATCGTTTTGAAGTCAGATGATGTTGGTTCAAGTTATGCCACTTATTAATTATGACATTGAGCTAGTTATTTCACCTTTCTGTAGTTCAGATTGTTTATTTGAAACATACAAGTCGGACTCAGGGGCTCAGCCTGTAATCCCAGCGCTTTGGGAGGCTGAGGTGAGTGGATTGCCTGAGCCCTCAGGTTCAAGACCTACCTGGGCAACTTGGCGAGACCTCATCTCTACAATAAAATCAAAAACATTAGCCAGGCGTCTTAGCGCGTGCCTGTAGTTCCAGCTACTTGGAAGGCTGAGGTGGAAGGATCGCTGGAGCCCAACAGGTCAAGGCTGTGGTGGCTGGGAGCATGCCACTGCACTCCAGTCTGGGTGACAGAGTGAGACTCTAACTCAAAAAAAAAAGAAAGAAACATACATATAATAAAAAGTAATCCTGTGTAATAGGTACTAATATTAGGATTAAATACTTTAATGTTTATGAAGTATTTATGTATTATTATATATTTTTGAGTCAAATTCTTGCTTTCAGTCTGGAGTGTAGTTATGTAATCATGGCTCACTGGAGCCTCAAACTCCTGACCTCAAACAATCTTCCTACCTTAGCACCTCCTCCCCAAAATACTGAAATTACAGGCATAAATCCCTGCACCTGGCCCTTATAAAGTATTTAAAACTTTTACTTATGTATTTGTAACTTATGTAAACTTATTACTTATGTATTTGTAACTTAAGTAAATTATACTGGTTTCCTAACTTCTCTGAGGAATATATATTGTGTGTCAGTGATTAGAGTCCATGAAGCGGGCGGTGACAGAGTGGACTTTGAGAGAGAGAAAGGAGTATTTTCATGTCTTGATAACCTGGACTAAACTTGCTTCCTAATCTCCTGGAGCAACATATTTAATGGGATAATTGTTCCTGTGCCTGATTTCGGGAATGTCTCAAGGGGACACTGTTTTCAAAGGTCTAGAATAGGCCTGGCACAGTGGCTCAGCCTGTAATCCCAGCACTTTGAGTGGCTAAGGTGAGAGGATTGCTTGAGCCAGGGGTTCAGCCCAGCCTGGGCAACTTGGCGAGACCTCATCTCTACAATAAATCAAAAAATAAGCCAGGGGTGGTAGCACTGGCCTATAGTTTCATCTACTTGGAAGGCTAAAGTGGAAGGATCTCCGGAGTCCAGCAGGTCGAGTCTGCGGTGGCCATAAGCATGTCACTTCCAGCCTGGGCGACAGAGTGAGACTCCAATGCAAAAAATAATAAATAAATAAATAAAAGGTCTAGAATAATTTCACATGAAAATCTGTCAAATGCTATCAATCACCTTAAAATAAATTGTAAACAAAACAGTAATAGCATTAAGAATTTATTTAATTATTTTTGGAGTAGGAGTCTCACTCTGTCACCCAGACTGGAGTGCAGTTGCATGCTCATGGCCACTACAGCCTTGGCCTCCTGGGCTCAGGTGATTCTCCCTCCTCAGTCTTCCAAGTAACTGGAACCACAGACGTGCACCACTAAGCCCATGCCTGGCTAATTTTTTTGATTTATTGTAGACAGGAAGTCTCACCAAATGCTCCAGTCTATTCTCGAACGCCTGAACTTGCAATCTTCTCGCCCCCGCCTCCCAAAGTGCTGAGATTACAGGTGTGAGCCACCGAAGATATTAAAAATACACTAAGTTTTAGTGTTTACTTTTGGGTCTATTAGTGTTTGACTTTGAGTTACAAATCTTTTCTTCTAAATCCAGTCAACTAGAGTGGTGAAGCCTCTTGGCCCTCTGAACTCAGAGGACTTAAAATGAGACGAGAAGTTGGCATCTTCCCACACTTTCTACTACTCTGACCATAAATACCCCATAAAAATTGTTATTCTACCTGTATAGTCCTCTAGTCCATTAAGCCCTATACACCTGACTCTGCACACTCACCTCCTGTTCTCTCTTTAATTTAATTAAATTCATGATTTATTAGTAACATCTTTATAATCACCCTTATCTCTCCTCTGATCTCAGCAGCCAAGTCAAAACTGGCTCCCATGTAGTTGAAGTTTGCTGGAGAAATATTACAACTGCACAGAACACTATAAAATCATAATCACCACCATTAAATCCGCACTCTATACTTCCTGGCAATGCTTGTGGTTTTCTGGCAAGGTCCCGTTCTCATAAGGAATATGACTGTGTGCAGGGTATTATGGACTGGAGAAGAAATGAATTTTATAAGAACTATAAAAATGACCATAAATAATGGATATGTGTATACACATTCCCTGTTTATAGACATTGCAATAGTCTATTTAAATCCTTAGACCAGTATGTTATGGTAGAAAAAAACACAGGGTTATGAATTAAATGACTTGAATTTCAGCCTTGGATCCATTTCTTACAAACTCTGAATTCACATACTCTTGAGCCTCAGAAGCTCCTTTTCTCACAACTTCCTTAAATGACTCTGACAGCAAATGAAATATCTTGAAAACACTCTATCACAAAATGACGTATAGAGGGAATCTGTATATGGCTATCTTTTTGTGCAATTGTAATTCTCTTGTTTGTCTCTCAGCCTCCAAATGTGAGCTATGAACATCAGTTGTTGTTGAAAATATCTCTCTTCACAAGTGTTTCATCAAATTGTCTCCCAAAAGCTCAGTACATTCCCTGAAACTCTTTGGGAGTACTTGTTATGCCTTATTGAAGAAAATGCCAAATGAATATTTATTTTTTAAAATATAGTTTTATTTGACTTGAATTTGAGATACAATGATTTCTTAGTTTTTTGTAAAGTTTCTGAAATCTAATCATGGTGTATGTTTTTGTTAATTTCAACTCAACTGTTCTAAAACCAACCGAATGTACTACAATTTGATTCTACAACTAACCACTTGGAGTTAACAAAACCCCCAAAACTAAAGAGTACAGTTCCTAAAAAACTGTTCTTACTTCACTTACTAGCCACTATTTTTTTTTTTTTTTTGTCAGAGTCTCATTCTGCTGCCCAGGCTAGAGTGCAGTGGCATGATCATGGCTCACAACAGCTTGACTTCCTGGGCCAGGTGATCCTTCTGCCTCAGCATCCCATGTAGCTGGGACTACATGTGCATGCCACCATGCCCAGCTATTTATTTTTATTCTGACTTTTTTTGTAGAGACAAGGTCACACTATGTTGCCCAGACTCGTCTTGAACTCCTGGGCTCAAGGGATCCTCCTACCTCAGCCTCCCAAAATGCTGGGGCTACAAGCATATGCCACTGTGCTTGGCCTCCTGGAGCAACACTTAAGGGTAAAACAGGGACCACCCACATTTCTGACTGACTGGCTATAAATGTGGAGGTTTTCATGACCCCTCAGTTTCAGTAATTTACTAATATGATTCAGAGAACTAAGGAAAGTATTATACTTATAATTACAATTTTATTACTAGGGACATAAATCTATAAAGCCAACCAAATGAAGAAATACCTACAGTGAGGTCTGAAAAAGTAAAACAGCGTTTATGAACTCTTCCTGTGAAATCAGGGTGCATCACCCTCCTCAAATATCAATGTTTTCACCAAGCAGAAAGTTCCATTGAGTTTTGGTATCCAGAGCTTTTATTGCAGTTTTCTTATGTGGGCATGATTGATTAAATAATTGGCCATATAATGGGCCTCAATTTCCAGCCTCTCTTGCCTCCCCTGAGGTTGCAACCTGGGCTGATACGTGACTCAATGTTCCAACCATTTAATCACATGGTTGATTTTTTGCCATGTGGTCTGCCTGAATCCTAAAGCATCTTGCCAACAGAAGCTAAAGAGGAGATCATCATGAGTCATCTCTTTAGCATAAACTATCAAAGCCTGCTGTGAATAACAAAGAAATTCAATCACTTGAGAAATCCCAAGAATTTACTGTTTGCTTCCTAGAAACCAGAGACAAAGGTCAGTCAAATTATTTATGATGCAACAGCTGTGCTGTTTTTATTCCTGATAGATTTACTAATAAACAGGTAGAATTTATATGTGTATGACTGTAACATAGATAGCACATAATATTTACTATGTATTGTCTAGCATTCTATATAAGTCAAAGTTCCTCAGTCCATAGCTCCATTTCTCATCAGTTCTGCCACCTTCCAGGCAGTCATTTAAATTTAACTTCACAGTTTTCTCATTTGTAATGGTAAAAATAAAATCTTTTACCTCCTTGATAATTATTTGTTATCTATATTAGCCCCTGTTAGTTTCTGTGTTATGTCAACCCATCAAAAAAATTAAACAAAACTATCTCCAAATATGTTGAGAAATGAGGATTATAATCTGGGATGCACAGAGTGACCAGTCACAAGTGCATCTGGTGACAGAAAGGTAAAGAGAAACTACTATTGCAAAAATGGAGTGGCTTCTAAGCATAAACCACTTAGAAATAGTTCATTGTTGGTTCTGGAGACTCAAAGCCAGAGCTGACTTGGGCAAATGCTCTCCCAGAACATTTTATGTAAATTACTACCATCCTAAAGAACGTTTTGTAATAAAGCTTGTCATAGATATATGTTAATAGATGAGCAATGTGCAATCTATGCAAAGCAGAAGATGCATGGAGAATGTGAGAGGATTTCTTGTGGGGTTCTTAGAAAGTCCTTGGAAACAGTTTTTATCTCAGACATGTAAGCATAAGCCCCTCTCCTCTGTGCCTTCCCAGTATTGTTTTGTCTGGATCTGACAAAAGTGAAGTTCATTCTGGTATCTGCAACTTTTACAGACCTTAGTGTCATAGGTTTTGTCATGTTCATTATCATATTATTTCTAGTGCAACTGACAGGTCACAAATACGTGTTCAAGGGATCTTCATGGATTTCTAACCCAAGGATACAATCATTGTTTTATGTTTTAGTTACTTCAGCTACATTTATTTGGCTTAAAGGAGTGTGAATTAAAAAGAATTTTATCAGCATTCTTTCTCAAAAACAAGAAATGGAAAACACAACTCAAACTGACTTAGGCAAAATAGGGAATGTATTTGTTCTTGCAGGTGTACAGTCTCATGGAGAGTTCTGCTTTCTGTTGTAGTTTGATTCAGGGCTGAAATGTCATGAGACCCAAGTCACTCTCTCCTGGGATGTCACCATCATCAGACTTCATTGTTGGCTTCTAACATCTTCAAACTTTTCCCTAGTGGCACAAAGGTGGTTGCAGGGAGACCTCAAATCTTCATATTATCACTCTAGAAGCGTTTTTATTTTATAGAAACTTCAATGATTAAATATACAGTGGATCAGATTGGATCATTTGCCTATTCCTGAACTAGTCACTTTATTTAGGGGAGAATAGGATACATTATTAACTTAGGCCAATCAGATACTACCCTTAGAACTATACATTAAGTTTATCTAATTCAACCCAAATTCAGTTATAAGTGGGGAAGTGTGAATTCCCCATAAGAAAAGGTACAGTTGTCTAAAAATGTGGGAATTGATAGATGCCATGAAAGCTGAGGAGCTCAAGGGCCATCTAGTTCATAATTGTGTGATAAAACTTGTTTTAAGTGTAGGTTGAAGCTTATTTTGAATGTATATTGAAACTTGTTTTTAAAACTCAGATGTATGCTTGCTTTCCTGCCCAAGTCTAATAGTATACTTTTGGTAAACAAGTTAACATACCAAAAGAAAACCGCAGAATCACGGTGCAGACCCTCTGGCCCCATTTCCTGCTCCACTCCCCTAGTAATCTCACATTCCAGATGTCCCAACCGGTTCCACCCAGCCCACCTGAGCACTGATGGTCAGCCGCGACCTGCGACCATACAAACCAACCAATCCCAAACGCCCCCGTACCCAGTAGGAGAAATTACCCAATCATGTGAGAACAAGTTTAAAGTTCTTTCCCCTCCCTTGTAACTGTGTATATAAGCTGCTTGCTGCACTAGGTCAGGGCTCTCATTCTTGTACCGCTGCGTCGGTTATAGACGTGAGCCCAGACTCAAGCCTGAATAATGACCCTTGTGTGATTTGCATCGGAGCTGGCTCTTTGGTGGTCTGTCGGATTCAGGATTCGGGTACAACATTTGGGGGCGCGTCCAGGATCCCAGAGACCACCCCCCAAGACACCCCCAGCCCGGAGGGTCCCAGCGCTGGCAGGCGAGTGCACTCATTTCTCTGTCTATCAGCATGCATCTGTATTATCCGTAGGAATTCTACTCTGTATCCAGGTCAGCATTGGCTTAAGCAGACGCGCTGGTGGGCCGTCAACCAGGGGTCGTGGGAGATGTCCCGCAGCCCCATCTGGAGGATGAAGTCCTCATCTGTGAGGAAAGTTGGTTGCCTAGGGGCATGGACTTACCCTCAGCTCAGTTTTACTTTTGTCTTCACGGCCACGGGAAACCACACTTGTATGTTGGTAGCTTCGTTCTGTCTGTTGTGTTTGTGGTTGTGTTATTGTGGACGGAAAACATGGGACAGACACTGACCACCCCTCTAACCCTGATGATTGACCACTTTTCAGATGTAAAAGAAAAGGCTCATAATCTGAGTGTAACCATCCACAGGAAAAAGTTTCAAACCTTCTGCATGACTGAATGGCCGTCCTTCAATGTAGGATGGCCGCCAGAGGGCACTTTCTTACAAGTCTTGTTTTGCAGGTTAAGCATGTTATCTTCCAGGAAGGACGTCACAGCCGACTGGATCAGGTGCCTTACATCCTCATATGGCAGGATGTAATTAATAAACCCCTCCATGGGCCAAATCTTTTATTACACCTCAAACAGGCCGACACTCAGAGTCCTGGCCTCGCAGGAGACAAAGCCCGGCAGGCCCACGGAAACCCAAGGGTTGACTAAAACCCCTCTTTACCCGGTCCTGCAGGATGCAGAGCCTGAGGATTTACTTTTCTCTCCTCCCTATCATGATATCCCTTCGGCTCCCCGGGTGCCTAGAGAGGGCACCATTGGGGGCCAGGCCCCTTTTCCACAGGCGGAGGAGCCCCTGTGCGGACCGGCGGCAGGAACACAGGGATGTGCCAATTGTGCAGCCCCAGCCTCAAATATGGGACCCACCAACTCCACCGTGCTCCCCCTCTGTGCAATGGGGCCTCCGGATGAAACTGGAGAACAGCCCCTGCACTATTGGCCGTTCTCCACCTCTCATTTGTACAACTGGAAAACCCAAACCGCCAAATTTTCTGATAATCCCAAAGATTTAACTGACTTGTTAGAAAGCATTCTCTTTACCCACCAGCCCACCTGGGATGATTGCCAAATGCTTTTAAAGGTTCTCTTCACCATGGAGGAAAGAGAACGCATTCAGACGGAAGCCCAGAAATTGGTTGTGGGGGAGAATAGACAACCGACCCAGAATCCGGATTTCATCAATGCAGCCTTTCCCCTGTCCCGCCCTGCATGGGACTTTAATATGGCAGAAGGTAAGGAGAGGCTCTGGGTCTATCGCCAGACTCTAATGGCGGGTCTCAGGGCTGTAGCACACAAGCCCACTAATTTGGCCAGAGTATATGATGTTAGGCAGGATAAGGATGAGAGTCCGGCCAGTTTTCTGGAGAGAATTACAGAGGCCTTCAGGCAGTACACTACTATGAATCCAGAAGCACCAGAGACTAGGGCAGCCATTATAATGGCTTTTGTCAATCAAGCTGCCCCAGATATTAAAAGGAAGTTGCAGAGGGTAAAGAGGTTAAGAGAAAAAAGACTTCAGGACTTACTAATAGTGGCTGAAAGAGTATATAACAGCCGAGAAAGCCCAGAGGACCAGCAGACCAGAATAAACAACTGCCAGACTCGCAACTTAGCCAAAATCCTGCTGGCCACCACCACCAATGACCCCCAGGAGAAACAGAGATGCCTCAAAAAAACTGGCCACGGAGCCAGGTAAGGAGGGCAGTAGTCAGAAGGGACGCCACAACTTAAACAGAAACCAGTATGCATATTGCAAAGAAGAGCGTCATTGGGTGAAAGACTGTCCCAAGAAACACCCTAATCCCAGGGATCCAGGAGATAAGCTACACATCCTAAACCTGGGGGAAAACCTATACCCTGAGGACTAGGGGGGATCGGGGTCTGGAGCCCCTCCCCGAGCCCAGGGTAATTCTTAAGGTGGAGGGGCAGCCAATGCAATTCCATGTGGACACAGGGGTGCAGCACTCTGTCCTACTACAACCACATGGAAGGATATCAAACAAGATTTCGTGGGTGCAGGGGGCCACAGGCACTAAGCCGTATCCATGGACCACCCAAAGGACAGTGGACCTTGGCATGGACCAAGTGTCTCACTCCTTTATAGTCATCCCTGAGTGCCCATACCCCCTGTTAGGCCGAGACCTACTCACCAAAATGGGAGCTCAAATCAGCTTTCACCCAGAGGGGACAAAGATTTTAAGCAAAAATGGACATCCTATCCAGGTGCTCACTATAAGCCTGGAGGATGAGTATCATCTCCTCCAACGGCCACTACCACCAATGGATGATATAAACTGCTGGCTACAGAGTTTTCCCCAAGCATGGACAGAGACAGGGGGAACGGGACTAACAAAGCACCGGCCGGCAGTGTTTGTAGAACTGAAACCAGGAGCCGATCCGGTCAGGGTGTGGCAGTACCTGATGCCCCTGACCACATGGGAAGGTATAACCCCTCACATCTGGCAGTTATTAAGTGCAGGAGTGCTGTGACCCTGTCAGTCAGCCTGGAACACTCCCCTGCTGCCAGTGCAAAAATCAAACTCAGGTGAATATAGGCTGGTTCAGGATTTACCAGAGGTAAACTGGCGAGTAATGGACATACACCCTACGGTCCCAGACCCCTACACCCTCCTCACCACTCTGCCCCCAATCAGGACATGGTATGCTGTGCTGGATTTAAAGGATGCCTTTTTCAGTTTGCCCTTGGCCCCAAAAAGCCAGGACATCTTTGCCTTTGAATGGATGGATTCAGAAAAGGGTATCAACAGCCAGCTCACCTTGACATGACTGCCTCAAGGATTCAAGAATTCACCCACCATTTTCAATGAGGCACTGCAGGAGGATTTGGGTGAGTTTCATACAAAGAACCCCAACCTGACTCTGTTACAGTATGTAGATGATATCCTGCTGGCAGCAGAGGACCGAGACATGTGTCTGCAAGGCACCAAGGACTTGTTACAAACTCTGGGCACCCTGGGTTGTCACGTCTCGGCATAAAAGGCACAAATCTGCAGAACGGAGGTGAGCTAGCTGGGATACAAAGTAAAAGGTGGGCAGAGATGGCTAATGGATGCAAGAAAGGAAACTGTTCTAAAAATTCCACCGCCACAAAATGTCTGCCAGGTATGCGAATTCCTGAGTTCAGCAGGGTTCTGCTGCTTGTGGATTCCGGGGTTCGCTAAGTTGGCTAGACCGCTATATGAAGCCACTAAAAATAAGCAAGACTTTGTTTGGATGGAGGCCATGAACCAATCTTTTAATAACCTCAAACAAGCATTACTCTTGGCCCCGGCCCTTGGGTTACCTGATTTAACAAAGCTGTTTCATCTATATGTGGATGAACTGAAAGGGGTCACAAAGGGAGTCCTGCTACAACAGCTAGGCCCCTGGAAAAAGCCCATAGTATACCTCTCAAAGAAATTAGATCCTGTAGCAGCTGGATGACCCCCATGTTTGAAAATCATTGTGGCAGTCGCCACTATGGTCAAGGATGCTGACAAAATAACCATGGGTCAAGAACTGTATGTCAGTACACCCCATACCATAGAGGGGGTGCTCAGACAGCCACCAGATCGATGGATAAGTAATGCCTGCTTGACTCACTACCAGGGCTTGCTCCTAGATCCTGCTAGAATTCTGTTCCAGACCCCTACCTCCTTGAATCCAGCCACGCCGCTCCCCAACCCGGACTGGGAGGCCCCCCTCCACAACTGTCAAGAAATCCTGACCCAGGTGCCTGGGGTGAGAGCCAATCTCCAGGATCAGCCCTTGCCTGATGCAGATAACACCTGGTACACGGATGGCAGTAGCTTCGTCCGGAATGGAACAAGGTATATGGGGGCAATCGTAACCACCGAGACTGAAACTGTCTGGGCAGAACTATTAGTGGCTGGAACCTCTGCCCAGTGGGCTGAGTTAATTGTGCTAACCAAAGCACTGACTATGGGAGCTGGCAAATGGGTAAACATTTATATGGACAGCAGGTATGCATTTGCCACAGCTCATGTACATGGAGCCATTTAGGGAGAAAGGAGGCTCCAATGGCAGAAGGAAAAACTATCAAAAACAAAGCTGAAATCCTCGAACTGCTACAAGCCCTCTGGCTACCTAAGGCATTAGCCATCATCCATTGTCTGGGACACCAGACAGTGGACACGCTGGTAGCCAGGGGAAACCGCTTGGCTAACCTAAAAGCAAAAGAGGCAGCCATGTCTGTAAATCATGTCCTAGTAACTACGCTACCAGACCCAGGGGCACCAGAGTTGCCAGATGACCCCAAATACAGAGAAGAAGACTTAAATTGGATCAAACGCCAACCTATGGTACAATACTTGCATGGCTGGTGGAGGGCAGCAAACTGCAGTGTAATCTTACCAGAAAAATTAGGACAACAGCTCCTCATAAAAATACACAGAAGTACTCATATGGGAACAAAAAAATTGGGAGACTTGATACGACATGCTAAAATAACCATCAAAGACTCGCAATCTAAAATTGAACAGATCGTGGCCAAGTGCTACGTTTGTCAAGTAACAAATGCCTCTTCACACAAATCCAACCTGGGAACAAATGCCTCTTCACACAAATCCAGACTCTGAGGTAACAGGTCAGGAGCGTACTGGGAGGTAGACTTCACCGAGATAAAACCGGGAAAATATGGTTACAAGTATTTACTGGTGTTTATAGACACTTTTTCAGGCTAGACTCAAGCATTTCCTACAAAACATGAAATGGCACCAATAGTGGTAAAGAAACTCCTGGAGGACATTATGCCAAGGTATGGTTTCCCCATCCGAATAGTGTCAGACAATGGACCAGGTTTTGTTTCTAAGGTAACACAGGGAATAGCTCAGCTTCTTGGGGCAGATTGGAAGTTACACTGTGCATACAGGCCCCAAAGTTCAGGACAGGTAGAATGCATGAATAGAACATTAAAAGAGACCTTGACTAAATTAGCCCTGGAGACTGGCGGGGACTGGGTGGCTCTCCTCCCCTTTGCCCTTTATAGGGTGCACAATTCTCCCTATAAAATGGGCCTCATGCCCTTTGAAATCATGTTTGGCATTCCCCTACCTATTGTTCCAAATTTAAAACCTGAAGTACTTGTTGAATTTGATGACCAACAACTCCTTTTTTTCCTTGTAAGCACTACAAAAAGCACATGAGCGGGTGTGGCCTGCATTAAAGGCGCTCTACGAAACCGGGCCATCCCCGGAACCACACCGCTACTGCCTGGGTGACTGGGTGTACGTCCGTAGACATCAACACCAGACACTTCAGTCACGTTGGAAAGGACCCTACATCCTAATCCTAACCACACCCACCATGTTCAAAGGGGACAGAATCGTCCCCTGGGTCCACTACACCCATGCCCCGCCAGCAGACCCCTTTGCTGTGTTGGAAGACTACGTACCAGACTGGAAAAGTGTGCCGGACAAGGGCAATTCCCTAAAGCTAAGATTGTGCCACTCTCACTTACCCCCATAATGCTAATATTATGTATATCGTGTTTTCTATGTAGTGTCATAGCCAACCCGAACCCACACCAGCCCCAAAATCTAACATGGCAGGTTATAGACCTCTCCACTAACGACATCATCTGGCAGGCTTCAAAAGTAGCCTCCCCTAACACTTGGTTCCCAACCATGACCAAGGACTTAACACAGTTCTACCATACTGCTGCCATACAATGGAAATTAACCCATGGAGGTACTGACGGAAGGTACTGGTACTTTTATGTGTGCCCAGGGCATGACAAAGATAAGAACTGTAGAGATGTCACTGAGTACTATTGCCCCAGCTAGTCCTGCATCTCCACGGGGTTCATAAATTGGAGCCCTGCTAAGTCCAATGATTTAATAAAGGTACAGAGGGCAGGTACCCCCAATATCCATCAAAAATGTAATCCTACCCAGGGGCAGCACTGCAACCCCATAACTATAAGCTTAACCGAAAAGGGCAGAAAAGCTCAAGGCTGGGAAATAGGAAAAACGTGGGGACTCAGATTGTACAACCCGCAGCACGCGAGATATACAGATCCCGGAAGTTCCTTTATGATTAGAGTAACCTCTGGAACCCCCAGTCAAAAAACCCTCAGCATGGGACCAAATCTAGCTCTAGCACCTAAACACAGACCAGTTGTTATACCAAACCTCAGGCCCCGGACCACCATGTTCACCCCCTTAGCTACCACTTATACAGATTCTGAAGCCACTACAGTTGTCCCTGACTCCATAGGGGCCAATATACTTATCTCTGACTCCACCCCACCCCCACCAGTACTATACTAACATCCTCTCTGGCACTTGCTAAATCAAGCCTACCTGTTTCTTAACGCAACCAAACCAGAATTCACTCAGTCATGCTGATTATGTTATAACATCCAGCCCCCTTATTATGAAGGAATTGCAGTAATGGGAAACTATACAGCCAAGCATGATTCCAATTCTTGTAGATGGCAGCCAGCAACCCAGGGACTCACTCTCCAGTCAGTAACAGGCCAAGGATTATGCATAGGCCACCCCGCACCGGAGTTTCAGTCCCTATGCAACATTACGCTACCTGTATCTAGCCTAGATTACCATCTGCCCCCTGAAAGTAGCTGGTGGGCCTGTTCTACAGGCTTAACCCCTTGCTTCCATGGGCAGGTCCTAAATCAGACCCAACAAACCTTCTGCATGCTAGTCCAATTACTTCCAAAAATTCTCTACCACTCTGATGAAGACATACTCCGGTGGTTCAGCACAGAAGCCCACCGGAGAAATAAAAGAGAACCGATCACCGCCATTTCCCTGGCAATCCTCTTTGGGCTTGGACTAACAGGAGCAGAGGCAGGTATTGCCTCCCTAGCCATACAGAGCCACCAATATAATAGCCTTAGGGCGGCCATAGACCTAGACATTGAAAGAATTGAAGCCTCCATCTCCCATCTCCAGGAATCCCTAACCTCCCTATCCGAGGTAGGTTACAGAACCATAGAGGGCTAGACTTATTATTCCTACAGCAGGGTGGAACATGTGCTGCCCTGGGGGAGGAATGTTGCTTCTACACAGACCACTTGGGCGTTGTCAAGGAGTCCATGGCCAAAGTAAGGGAAGGATTGGCTAAACGGAAAAAAGAACGAGAACAACAACAAAGTTGGTTCGAAACCTGGTTTAACCACTCCCCCTGCTAACTACTCTAGAATCCACCTTAGCTGGCCCCCTAATTATTTTGCTACTCCTTCTCACCTTTGGGCCATGCATTGTTAACAAACTTGTAGCCTTTGTCAAGGACCAGTTCAGCACCATACAACTTATGGTGCTCAGACAGTAGTACCAGCCGGTAGGCGCCCACACTCAGAACACTTGTATAGACCCATGAATGGGTCCCCTTTTCAGGTTTCTCTGAGAGGGGGAAATGAGGAGCTCAAGGGCCACTAGTTCATAATTGTGTGATAAAACTTGTTTTAAGTGTAGGTTGAAGCTTATTTTGAATGTATATTGAAACTTGTTTTTAAAACTCAGATGTATGCTTGCTTTCCTGCCCAAGTCCAGTAGTATACTTTTGGTAAACAAGTTCACATACCAAAAGAAAACTGCGGAGTCATGGTGCAGACCCTCTGGCACCATTCCCTGCTCCACTCCCCTAGTAAGCTCACATTCCAGATGTCCCAACCTGTTCCACCCAACCTGCCTGACCGTTGATGGTCAGCCGCGGTCAGGCACGCCCCGCGACCATACAAACCAACCAATCCCAAACGCCTCCATACCCAGTAGGAAAATTACCCAATCATGTGCGAACAAGTTTAAAGTTCTTTCCCCTCCCTTGTAACTGTGTATATAATCTGCTTGCTGCACTGGGTCGGGGCTCTTGTTCCTGTACCGCTGCGCTGGTTATGGACATGAACCCAGACTCAAGCCTGAATAAAGACCCTTGTGTGATTTGCATCAGAGCTGGCTCTTTGGTGGTCTCTCAGTTCAGGATTTGGGTACAACAAAAGCTATCTACAAATTTCCATTCCACTCACTGTCTTGATAATGTCCCTTTCTTCCTCTTATCAGGGAGACTTATGATACTTCTCGCTGCCAGTCTTACTTTCTTTCCTCTCTTCCTCCTTTCCTCCCTTCCTCCCTTCCTTACTGTTAGGGTACTGTTGGACAGGGTGAGAGTGGATAGGCGTAGGGAGGCGCGGCAGCACTGCCGGGGCTGGCAAGCCAGAGGTGCGCACTGGCAACCCAGAGATCCGAGTAGATTGCAAAGAATTGCAATACAGAGGTGAGAGAAGAAAAGATTTATTTAAGAAAAGTTCACCCCCCCACAGACAGGGAGTGGGCCTACACTTTAGGTGAGTGTGGCGTCGTAGCCCCCCCAGAGTCCTGGCTTAAATCCTCTTCTTGGAGATGTTGCGCGTGACTGCTGTGACTGCTGTGACTTCTTTATCGACCACCTGTGGATGTCTTGGAGAACCTGTGATACAGAGACACATTAATGTCTGCCCACATCATCATAGCCCCTAGAGAAGGGTGTGACAAGGATTCTAATTCTCCACCTTCCCAAACGACATTCCTTAGAGCTAGTGGAGGGTGTACCTCCCCTTATCTCCTAGGTATTCCCAGTGGGTAGCTTCAGGAGATCCTTGGCTTCCCTGTAGCTAGTGCCCAATTTACTGGAAGAGTGAATCCCCACCTGCTCCCCCTCTGAGCAGTCATAACTTGTATAATTACAAGTTTCATGACTTTTACAACCCTTGCTCAATGCATGATGTCTTAGGTCTTGTAAATTCTCTTTACTCTAGGCAAGCTTGATTGCCACTATGAGATACCTCTGATACCTGGCACCAGGAAGTCTATTTCTGAAAAGACAAAGTCGGTAAAGTTAATTTTACTTAAAGTGTGCATTTCTCTAAAAGCATAGCTTCTACTTTCTCATCATTGTGTCAGGGTTTAGGTACAAGATGAAAAATGGCTTCCCACTCTCAGTCTGTCCTTTCACTTACTTTTATTTTGTTTCATTCTTTCTGCCTTTTGAACTTCTTTCTGGTCAACTTAACTCCATTTCTTTCTGCCTCTCTCACCCCAGTCCCTCCCTTCCTTTAGTTATATTTTACTTCAATTACATTTAAGAAATTTTACCAGAGAGCAGACTCAACTAACCAACAGGTTTTACTCAGCATAAAGCTGACCATTCTTAACCTGAAGTATTTTATTTAGAAATGAGCTACCTTCTTGTAGAATTATTTAATTGAATATATCCTTATTTCAAAGAACACAGATGAAACTGATAGAAAAAATGTTTAATTGTGGTCTCACTTTTTAAAAATTGTACTGCCAATATTTGGAAAAAAAAATATTCTTGACCTTGAATGTTCTATGCCTCACAGCACAGCTTGTGACATCACTCCAAAGATAAATCAGTTTGTCTTTAATAGCCTGAAACTAGGATTCACAATTCTCTTTTGGCATATGATGTTTACAAAAGCACTTGATTTTAATACACGGTTGTTTTTTCAGTGTAAACATTTTCTGACCTATATCCTTTCTTCTGTATAGCTTCTTCAGCTGGGGAGGAAATGCTACCATGGCAACGTGTCAGCTGCTGCCACCTCCTCGTGGCTTCAATCATCTACTCAATAGCAATTAAAATTTTCAAACCAACTTTCAGTGAAGTTTAGAGGCAGTACAATTGACCTCAGCATTTTGTCTGAGTCCTCATTAAAGTATGTTAAGGATACGCTTGAGTTTCTTTTAAATTACACCATGTTATATTTCACAAAGGTTTTAATCTCTTGTTTTGTGAATGTCTTTTTCAAAAAAGGAAATGCTCTCTGAAAGTTTTATTAATGCTGTACAAATAGATTGACATTTGCTTTCCATTCTTCATTTGACTACAAAGCTCCAGTTTATTACTTGATTTCATTACTGACTTTAGGAATTGTTTTCTTTTCTTGATTTTTCTCCCCAAAGAAATATAGTTCATGTGAGTTAAAGCATACTCAGGTGTATGTTTAGATATGTTTGGCTTGTTTGCTCATAAGCTAAATGACTTATCCCATTCTACATACCATACACTTGGTTTTTCTATTCATGTCTTTTAGTTGTTTTTATTGTTATTAATTATGAAAATGCTAAATTATTGTTTTTACTGTCTTCTGGAACAATTCTTTAATCTGACCTCACCACTCACCAGTTCCATCTTGAGATGTGTTCTTATTATTTTTCACACTAATTTTGTTTCTTGTCATGAGAAACAAAATTCTAGCTCTACTCTTTACCCTGCCCAGTGTTCCTTGGGATAATCAGTGTCTTCCCTTCCACTTTAGAAGTTGAATAGCAATAGCCTAGACCACAGATTGTTCAAAGTGATAAATTAGAAAGCACAGTAGACTTGACAGGAATAAACTTGGAAATTGCAGTAAACAACAATTATGTATCACATTCTACTCTGGGACTCATCCACTTTAATCTCATTAACACATTAGAGTAGACATAGACTAAAACCTGACTTTCAACCCTTTCTCACATTCATTACCAGACACAGTAACTGATGCCCTTAACATACCATTGTTAGGGTACGAACAGGGTGAGGGTGAATGGATGGAAATGGAGAGGGGAGGGGAGGCGCAGCACCGGTTACCCAGAGATCTGAGTAAATGCAAAGAATTGCCATATGCAAAGAATTGCCATATGCAAAGAGGTTAAAAAAAGAAAAGTTTATTAGAGAGAGAGAGAAGGGAGAAAGAAGATTCACCTCCCCAAGGGGGGGGGAGGGGGCCAAAGCCAGGAAGCAGGGCAACAGCCATAGCTCAAAGAGCACATGGCCACACCAGAGTCTAGCAATGCAATGGCTGCTGGTTGCTTGTGGTTGAGTCCTTTTCACCATTCCCCTTGATGGGAGATCTTTAAGTTGATTGGATGGTGGTCTGCTCCACGTCATTACGAAGGGGCAGGCAAGCACAGATACTGACTTCAGGTGATGGACAGCAGGCAGATGGGTGGGTGAGTCACATGATTGCTGCCATGGTGGGGTTTATTCCTGTCAGATAGGTCACAAAGGGCTGATTAGTTTAACCCTGTGGGGGGGGGGGGGGTGGCAGTTCCTGCAAGAGACTTGTTAGACATTTGCAATTCACAAACTCAGACATTTGCAACTCACAAATCCCTTGACCAAAGGTGTATGTATTATTACTTTTATGACCTTGGCCAGCCAGAGGGTGAGCTTTGATCTTCAGCCTTGAGGAAACTGAAAGTTTACTAGAGATTATTATGCTAAAGCATGTATTGAAAGGTTGGACTGTCCTGGTCTTGCATCTGAAGGAGATTTGCCTAGGGGGTTGGGATAAGCTGCTGCTTGTTTTGCAGTAGAATGTCTGAATGCTTTCTAATGGTTATGCTGAGGCAAAAAAGACTAAACCCTTTCAACCATGACCTTAGAGACAAAAATAACCAGAAACCAAAGGAGTATAACTACTAAAATTGAAAAGGAAAAGCAAGACTGAACAACATATGCCACCTTAGGAAGCATTATTAGAACAGGCAAATCCAAAATTAAGATAAGTCTGATTAATATACTTAAAGAGACAAAAAAAAAAAATAGGAATAATTTGAAACCAGAACAAAATAGCTTTCAAAAAATCCCAAGTTAAAATACATAAAGCATGAAAAATACAAGTCTGATACAGTGGCGTGTGCCTGCAGTTCCAGGCATTGGGAAGGCTGAAGCAGGAGGATTGCTGGAAATCAGGAGTTTGACTGCAATGAGCTACAATTGTACCACTACACTCCAGTTTAGATGGCAAAGCAAGACCTTGTCTCTAAACTAATGATAACCATAATCATAATAAAATAAAAACAAGAAAATAATAGAAAAAAAGAATAACGTAGTGCTTGAAATATACAGATGATGAAAGGAAAAGTAACATATATGCTGATAAAAAATAAAATAGCAAACTGAAAAGCTCAGATTGAAACATACTCCCAGGGGGAAGCTAAATGATATTACATGAGAGAAAAGCTGCAAGACATAGAGGTAAAATAAGAAATGACAACATCAGAAAATAAAGATCCCCAGAGAAACAAAAAAAGAAAAAATTAAACAGAGTAAAGTATTTCAATTTGAAAGTGTTCATTGTGTGTCAGAGACATGATAATTGAGAGGCTTGAGATAAAATTGTATAATTTTCGAAGATATAATAATTTAGTTAAAAAAAAAAAACCCAATAGAACCAATAGTAATACTTTTGGAACAAATAAGGTAGTTGAGGCAGTTTTCTAGTTGCAAAATATATGCTATTTACTTCATGGAGAACAATGAAATGCAATCAAAATTGAGGTACTACTTATAACAGCAACAACATCTATACAGTATATTTCAATTAAAATCATTCAGAATGTAATAACAAAATTCTGCAGATAAAACTTGAAATTGTTTTTAAAAAAGAACATAGATGACTATATGAAATAGGAGTTCCATGCTCTTGAATGAAATGATATCAATTCTCTAAAATTAGTTCACCTATTTGACTTAATCCCAATAAAAATTTCAGTTGAATACATTTTTCTCTGCTCACATTCTTTTACTTGCTTTATCTATATGTTATTTTCTTCTGTTTTTCTAGGTATGTTGCTCTTAGTAAATAAAAGAAAGCAAGATGTGATGCTCAACATTTTCTTTGTAAACTCTTTTCATTAGTGAAAAGATATTGGTAATTCCAACTTCCTTTTCCTCAAGCCTGCAATACTATTGTGCTGCCCCTTCCGAAGGACCTTTTCCAGGTTGAACCTCCAAACTGAGCTTTACTTATTCTTTAGTCTCTACGTACAATGAAAGCTCAATATCTGACATTAAAAGGTGTATGTAATAATAAACTATGAAATATTTTTCTCAGAGTCATCACTGATTGGCGCATACCCAGTTTTCAGAGTAAAGAAGGTTGGCAAACAGCTAAAGATTATCAGCAACTTTGGAATCTGTGGATACAGATGTATTTAACTTTGCCACACTGGAGTAGAGACTGACATTTGTGCCTCCAATTCCTTCCTCCACCCTTCTATCTTAGCTGGACTCATGCCCACCCAGTTTAGGCTAAATTTCCTACCTTCTCTTGGAGCTAATGTGAAGATGTAACTATTTTCTGGTCAATGAATATCAATTAAAGTTATGTATTCAATGACTAGGTCACACCCACAAAAATGAAAGCCCATACGCTTTTTGGGGTGAAATGTGGATATTGTGTTGAAATATATTCTTTTGTTCTGTGGATGAGGGCCATATTTTAGGGGTGACAGTTCAAAAGATGGAAATTTTCTGAATCTATAGCACAGTGGAAATGGTATGCCAGCCTACAAACATGGGGCTACATTACCAATTAAAAGAAAAAATAAAGCATCTCTTTTAATTTACTGGATTTTTTTAGTCTCTTGTTACAGGGTCTAGCTTTTATCATATTACCTATAATTTATTCGCAAAATTTGGTGTGTGAAAGTTTGTTCGAAGGCAAAATAAATAAATAAATAAAAGAAATGAAGCTTCACATAAAACACACCTACAACTATAATAAATATAATTGAGAATTGAGTGAAAATTCCAGTATTATGAACACAAATTCTAGCTTTAGGCATGTGTGTTGCTGTGTACATGTGTGTGTAGATTTATAATTCATAGGCATGAAATGCAGTGTTTCATGTGAAGCTGTGACAAAGATAATTATAATGCAAGAGTTTAATGAGGAAATGCCATTTAATATGTGAGCTTTCAACTTTCTAGACATTTTAAAATCTTTTTCTAAGATGTTAAGAGTATATTGCATGTTTTCAAAGATCTGTTTAACAATGCTTTCTAATTTACAAACTTTGGTAATAAGTGTAAGTGTGAGTGACCTAATACTTGTTCCTAACAAAAAGTCAAAAATCTGGGATGAATAATGTGTAAATGAAATGTCAAAGATTAGGATTTTTTTTCTGATCTGTATCTTAAATATTCTTAAACCATAAATGTGTAAATTATCTCATTTAACCTTCACAGGACCTTTTTCACAGATAAGAAAACTGAGGTGGAGAAGCATGAAGTAATTTGTACAATAACCTGCTTTTAGGAAGGGAAAAGATTCAGGACTTGAACAAGCATTCCGGCTACAGATTAAGAACTTCAACTTCCATCTTTTCAAGGTTGTTATCAGCCAAGAACTGGTCATGGGACTTGTTGATGCCTAAGATTTGAGAAACACTGGAGCAAACTGTCAAGTGTACAAAAGCTTCTTTTTCTATGAAAAGGGTATATCATGAGAGGTTATTTCTAAATTCACTAGTACATAGCAAAACTGTACTAGTGAATGTTAGTTTCATTTGTTGGGGACAGGCAGAGGTAACATATTTTCGTTTTGAAAGATAGTTTCAAATCTATAAAAGTCTGCAAATTGAAAAAGTTTGTAAGAGGGGGTTCTGATTTGAAAAAGTGGAGGCTCTTTTTCTGATTATGACAAAGTAGAGGCTAGTAGCTAAGATAACATGTCAAATAAACAAATTCAATCAACCTTAGGACTTGGATTTGAGGCAGGTTCATATTTAATTATAATTTCTTTAAATTATAGGCATGAAACAGAATAAGCAATCTTGTATAAGCTGTTCCTATATTCCCTTAAATGACTTCTTGATAATGTATTAGATATTTGAGTTGGATCAGTAGATATTTTCTTTAAGCAGATAGATATTTGAATTACAATTCAGTTTTCTGATAGGAGGGTAGTAAAATGTGCAAAGAAGGAGGAATTAAATACCTTATCTTTGGACTCAATGTAAACCACTTACTAGCTGTGTGACGCTGAACAAATACAAGATCTCTCTGACTGTATATTTTTAAAAACATAATTTAATAGAACTTATCTCTTTGGGTCATTATCACTATTAAATAAAATAATATATTTAAGTGCCTAATACTGTACTGGGCCTGCAACATGCACTTTAAATATCTTTACACTTCTCACTCAGAAGGTGACCTTCAACAGTTATAATGCTATAAGAAAGCGATTGGTAGTAGTGGAAAACTGTCCGGGGGTGGGGTGGGACTGGCAATTGAGGGAAACTGCTAGGGGAGAGAGGGGCATACCTCATCAACAAGGGTACTTGCATGATCAATGTTTGTATACCTAACCCTGACTTGTACCCTACATCTTTATAATAAATAAATTAATTAATTAAAAAATATATCTTTACACTTAATATAATCCTCGTTCTGCTAGTACTGAACATGCTCCTATTCGTTACCTAATTTTATCATCTAAATATCCTGTCAAGTCTGTATTCTTACCAATTAACAGAAGTATAACTACACTAAATTTAGACTCTTACATAACTATGCTTATTAAATAAGGTTTTGCCATTCGTTCATATATAGCCACTGAGAAATGCTAAAATATGCAGTTATACAAAACACATGTGCATTTTAGAATGTTCTTTTTTGTTTGTTTGTTTGAGTTGGTGTTTCACTCTGTCACCCAGACTGGAGTGCAGTGACCGCTCCTGGCCATGGCAGCCTCGACCTGCTGGGCTTCAGTGATCCTTCGGCCTCAGCCTTCGCAGTAGCCGCAACTACAGGTGCCCGCTACCACGCCCAGCTATCTTTTTTAATTTATTTGTTGTAGAGACGAGGTCTTGCCAAGTTGCCCGAGCGGGTCTCGAACCCTTGGGCTCAGGCAATCCACTTGCCTCGGCCTCCCAAAGTGCTGAGATTACAGGCTGAGCCACCGAGCCCGGCGAAAATAACTTTCTTAGGAGAGGAGACTGGGAGAGGCAGGTGAGGAGAGAGAGAGAGAGAGAATAACTTTTGGAGGACAAGTAGTATCTGTCACAATCCTACATTTAAGTCCAACATTTAAGTCCATTCAAGTTTCTTCTACCTTAAAAAAAAAATGTTAAATACCTTAAAACTTTTTCTTGTTTCTACCTTACCTTCTAGCTATTATTTTACCTTGTTTCCTTTATTTGTAGACAAACTTCTCCAATCACTGTCTCTATTTTCATATCTCTCCCTCATCTATGAAGCTATCTAGCTTTCCTTCCAGCCCTTTATAAAATCAGTGTTGTCTCTTTCTGTGGTTTTATAAATTGCATGTTTAGGTGTGATCACTTTAATCGTTTGTTGAAACATGAAGTCAGACACAGTTTTAGGTGCCATGTTATAGCAATGAAAACAAGATCAGCTGGGCTCGGTGGCTCAGCCTGTAATTCCAGCACTTTGGGAGGCAGAGGCGAGTGCATTGCCTGAGCCCACGGGTTCGAAACCCATCCGGGCAACTTGGTGTGACTTCATCTCTACAATATATCAAAAAAAATTAGCCGGGCGATGGTAGCGTGGGCCTGTAGTTCCGGCTACTCGGAAGGCTGAGGCGGAAGGATCGCCGGAGCCCAGCAGGTCGAGGCTGCGGTGGCTGAGAGGGGCCACTGCGCTCCAGTCTGGGCGACAGAGTGAGACTCCAGCTCAAAAAAAAAAAGAAAGAAAGAAAGAAAGAAAACAAGATCACTCCATCATGCTTATAGTCTTATTGGAAGGCAGATAAGAAACACAACACTTCATTACTGTTTGATTTCGCCATTTCAATGAGGACTAGGAGGGAAGAGCATGCTAATTCCATGTAGTCATGACTACATGAGACAAGGCAGGAGCATAAAAGGCAGAAACCATGTCTGCTTTCTCTCCATTCTCTTTCTAGTGACTAGTACAGTGTCTGATGCAGAGAAGGTACTCAATAAATATTTGTTGAAAAAAATCAGAGAAGTAGATCTGGTCATGTACTTACCTTATTGGTTTGACCTTTCGGAAACTCAGTTTAAATGTACTATTCCGCTCTTACAATTTTACCAGACCTTATGATATTTAATGTGTTTGCCCACACATATCCTCCTATCTAAATGCTTAGTGGAAATTAAGAGTATGAAATAAGGCTTTGATGCAAATATAGATTTAACAACTAAGTAGTAGCATTGGGAAATTAGCTTACTCTATTAACAGGTGGAGTTTCTTATTTGTAAAATGGGTATAGCACCACATACTTTATACTGCTTTTGCAATGAGATAGTATAAAGAAACTTAAATATCACAAGTGCTCAGTATTGTTGGTTTCCCTATTAATTGAACTGCTTGGAAATATAAGGTTCATATTTTTTTTCTCCTCTTTACAGTAGTAAACATAAAATAGCAAAAGTGAAGATATTTTGTCTTTTGGGATTTGCTCTCTTCACCATAGTTGTTTTCACAATAATGTTCTCTTCACAACAGAGCAGTAAATGTATTGAAATTTACATTGAAGAATTAAATGACTCAGAAGCATATTTGTCTACATGATATGCATCTAGAACTGGTCCTTATGTTGTCATATCTACATTTTTTATTTATATTTAAAGATATATGGCCAGAATTTATTAATGGAGTAAGTTGGGTTTGTTTATAATCGTATACCACATAACCTTTCCTCTCCTAGTTTTATTATTGAAGTTTTCCAAACAAAAAAGTATATATTTTAAAATCTTACAGCTTTCATTAGACATGATTATATAATTATTCCATGTATATGTGGTCTTATAATTATATTCATTTTAAGTGGCTGTATGAACTACAGAAAAATAATCTCTGCAAATTTATTTCTCTAGTTTTTTAATAGAATCCATATTTTTACTCTTAATTGTAATGGTAACAGAAGAAGATGTTTGTGATATAGAGCTACCTCTTTTCCTATCAAGCAGCAGAATAGAGTTTAGCTTTATTTACTAAATGCAAATTATGAAATGATGGAGCAAAAGAATAAAATGATCAGATCTGTTCTACATGTTCAAAATTTAAATCAAATTTTACAATAGGTCCTGGAAAATATATATTTTATGTTACCATAGTCTCTCACTCCAAATAGTTTTCTTGGCTTTTCTTTGAGCCACCCTTCGCTTCCTTCATCCATCTGCATTATCATTGCAATACACTGAAAATTCCAGTTGTCTGCATCAATATTTCTGTCTGTTTCATTTTGCTTAAATCCTTGTACACGCTGTTGCAGGCCATAAGTCACATAAGCACTGTCACATGCTTTTTTGTTGCTAAGGGCAACACTACTGATGGCAAAAAAAAAAAAAAGTGACTATTGTACGTCACATGTTACACACACAAACACATGATGGTTTGAAACAGCTTAAACCATTCAAGGCAGTTTGCTTTTAAGTGTGATGATTTTATATGCTGTATGCTCACATGCCCTCTAAAATACAGCGCAGAATCCAGTTAAATAAAATCATTTCCTCTTTATGGTTTTATGAAATCAATTAATTGCCTTTATGACTAACCTAAATAGAGAGTCAAAAAGGAATTCATAGCAAATCGATATCTTTGCTTGAATAATGAAAATGAACTTAAACGGTCCTTGATTCCTCAGCTGCCTTTCCTTTTGATTTTGAAATGACATCCCATATTCAATTTTATTCCAAAGACAATAAAAATATGTAAAATACAAGGTCATATGTAAAAAAACACTATGGTCAAATTGATATCCCATTTTAATTTTTTATTTCTATAGCTCTGCATAGTCCATTTGTACATGCTATTTTTCTTATGATTTAAATGTTTCAGACTTGGGATTCTCACATTTAAAAAAAATAATTACGATTTAATATTCATGCATAGATATATAAAAATATAAGTATACAAGTAGATGACACTTATAAATCTATAGGTATATACAATGATATAAAACATTCTTAAATTCTAAATCTTTTTTTAAATTTCAGAGTAAAATATTCTTTTATAAATCAGCAACTCTTAATGTGGGACTTTGTCTGGATTATGTTCATTCTGAACAGTTGTCAATCATTTTGGTGAACAAATTTGAACAGATTATATTAGAAAAAAACTGAATGTGATTTTCATGCAATGAAAGTTGAATCTCAAGTTAATTCTCCATGGACAAAGAGAATTGAAAAGCCTAAGCAATTATTCAGCTAATTAAAGTGAGAGAGGATGGAGCACATTACTTAATCTAACTCACTGAGGCATTACTCAATATTCATATTGCTACTGCAGGTATAAATTAATTCTGCTATTTAAATAATGGAATCATCAGCAACCTCTAAATATTTGGGGACAACAAAAAGAATTTTGTTGTTAGGTGCCATTTATCTATACTGATATTACCTTTGTCTTTATTTTTTGGTGAAGTTGAAAGAAGATAGATTTAAGACAGAAATTAGGATTGACATTCTCCTTTTTTACTGACAATACAATATTAACCTTGCTTAACCTCTCTCAGTCTCAGCTTCTTCATATTTAAAATAGAAAGTCACATGATATTAGAACATTTGCATGTAAATATAATTTTAAATGATATGTTTTCACAAAAATATGTGTTGTGCTACAGTTAGGCACTTTCTTACTGTGCTAAGACTTTGTTAGAATTAGTGCCCATACAGGAAAAAAAAAAAAGATAAGGCCAAAATGAAAAACAAAAACAAAAAAACCACAAGCTAACTAGCATCTACAATACTATTAGAATTTTTAAATAAAAATATTGCCTGCTAGCAAAATTTGAAATATTATCTAACTGGTAAATGTGCACCTTTGTTTCTATACACGTGTAATTAAAGGATTTATCTCAAATATAGCAAAGGTATTTAAAATAAGAGAGACTAAATTTTTCAATTATCTATTATGAGGAACAATAATATCATTTGGGACTTTCTTAGAAAAGATGCTTTTGCTTTACTTTGCCTACTCAGATATAATTTTCCATAAGAGTCCTTCATTAAAATTAAGAAAATTGAACTATTTAATGACATTAATTTTACTAATCAGTATGTGCTTCTTTTAGCTAATTGAATTGAAAGTAATGGGAACAAAATTATAGTTAAATATTCAGTTAGTTTCATAGGCAAATAATAATAAATCTGAGACATACAATGGTTTTAGGAGATCACTCAACTCTGTCACATGCTGCAAATATTATTAATCACATGTTATACATAAGACAATCTGAACAAGATTGTGGAGTGACTTGGTTCAAGATAAAACATTTAATGGAAGAAATAGAATTAAAATTCATCTTTTTAAAATTTGTATAATTTTTCAATGAAGTCATAAAAGATAATTTAGATAATTCAAACTTGTTCCTCTTATTTAGCACCTTTCTTAACTAATTTACCTTCTTTTTTTTTTTTTGAGTCAGAGTCTCGCTCTGTCGCCCAGACTGGAGTGCAGTGGCCGCTCCCGGCCACCGCAGCCTCGACCTGCTGGGCTCCGGTGATCCTTCCGCCTCAGCCTTCCAAGTAGCTGGAACTACAGGCGTGCGCTATCATGCCCTGCTAATTTTTTATTTTTATTGTAGAGATGAGGTCTCTCCAAGTTGCCCAGGCGGGTCTCGAGCCCGCGGGCTCCGGCAATCCACTCACCTCAGCCTTCCAAAGCACGAGATTACAGACTGAGCCACAGAGCCCGGCTTAATTTACCTTTTAAGTTACTGAATTTCACACTTTGTTGCCTCAAGAGATGGTCTTGCTTATTCTTAAAGAAGATGAGCAGGGATGTTAGTTGTAGACATCTGGCCAGCTAAACTTAGTGTGAACTATGGAAATTCAAAACTCTTCTCACACTTACCTCCTTGGGACTCTAGAGAGATCTCTGCTTCTGCCAAAATGGTGTCTCTTTTGCATATTCTGTTTTATCTCAGGTCAACTTAAACATAAATCTTCGCTCCTCCAATAGTTTACAAAAGCAGTTCACTTGGACCAAATATTATGTATACTCATGTACACACACGTAAAATCACTCCAATCAATGCACTCAATTAGAGATTTGGGAGGAGTCATTGCCTTAGCAGGTGGTGACCTCTCATACCCATCCCCCACTCCTCCCTTTCATCTCCAATGTTTGCCCCAGCCCCTCCTCCTAAATTTCTTTTCTAGCTGCCTAACACTTCTTCCATCTGGAAGGGTAAGTTAGTTCCTTCTGACCTCTGAACCCAAATTTGCATTTCAAAACCCCAAAGAAGTACAGCACCTTGGACCTCTAGTTCATACAAGAAAAATTTGACAATATAGACTTAAAGGAAAAAGAAAATAAACTATTGGAGAGCAGGGCGAAGGGGTCAATTCCAATCAGAGACAAAGTAGAATCTTTCAGATTAACTGTATAATTTGGCAGTGGTTAACTGATGCGAATTCCAGTCTCCCCTCAGGGTTTGAGGACAGGACTCCGTCCCTTGTGTTTCTGCTTTTGATGAAGGTAATGCTCTGGGCTCCTCCAGTTTGGGATTCCCTCCACTAGCTACATCTCCACTCCACCCCCAAAGCTTCATTTCTCTCCCCAGTCTTGCTTGTGGAGTGTTGGTCATCAGTACTAATTGGCTGCTCCCTATGTCTCATTATGGAAATACAAAGGTACTGGATTTAGTCTATGTCCTAATTGGATTAAGTTCTACTAAATAATTCAGCATTAACTGTGGTTTTGCTTTAAAATTTGTTTTTGGTTTTCTAGCCAGGTGTGGTGACTCATGCCTGCAATTCCAGCATTTTGAGAAGCCAAGGTGGGAAGATTACTTGAGCCCAGAATTTCAAGATCAGTCAGGGCAACACCGCAGGACCCTGTCTCTAAAAACAATAAAAAATAAATTAGTAGTAGTGCACGCCTGTAATCCTAGCTACTCAGTAGGTTAATGCAGAAGGATCACCTGAGCCTAGGAGCTCAAAGCTGCTGTGAGCTATGATAATACCACTGCATTCCAGCCTAGGTGACAGGGAGATCCCTAAAAAAAAAAATAATAATAATAATAATGAAAATAATAATTTTGGATTTTTTTTTTTTTTACCTTATCATCCAAAGCCTGCTTACCTCATTGAATTGATTCTTGGAAAGATCAGCTGATAAGGCAATAAAAAAACAGCTAACACTGCTTATCATTTTGCAAGAGAAAATGACGATTTTAAAAAATAAATTCTACCACCTCTTTGAATTTTATTTAAAACATTATTGTTTATGTATTTTCAGATTTTATCAAGTCAGTTAATAGCAAAATAAGTATAAAACAACTAGAAAACTATAGATGTCTTCAATATGATAATTTGATTATTAATCAACCACTTGTAATGACATTTTTACCCGCTCTTCTGTTTTCCCTTAGCTTAAAATTTTGACTACCTTTCCTTTATTTGTTTTCCCCAAAGGTCAGAGTTGTGACTCTTCGACTATACATTTATTTCAATCGAGTTATTTTTCAATGTCTACTGTGTTTCAGAACTATTCTGCACTTTGGGAATTTTAGAGACGTACAAGACATGATCTTTGACTTGAAAGACATGAAATATACTTAGGGAAATAAAATTTAACCACAGGAATCATTTAAAGAGCAAAAGTAAAGACTGTATCCATAGATTAAATCAGACTTTTAGTTTTTTTACCAGGCCACAAAATATTTATTAGATCTCTTGGTTTTGCCAGGCATTTTGGTTCATGCTTAAGATACAGCAAGGAGAAATATAGACATACTCTTTGCCTTTTTGGAAAGCAACACATTAAACAAATAACTGCAAGAATTGGGGCAATGATTAAAGTCATCATAAGCATGGCAGAGAAAAACTATCAGGTACTGTAATTCTCAGTAATAAAGGAAACTAACCTGACTGTACCCAGAGGAAGCTGCATTTGCACTGATAACTGCAAGAGGAATGGGATGTGGGTGCAGAGAAGACATCACAGAGGAGGAAGGACATACTCATAGAATAGTGCTGATTAGGAAGAGTCCAGGGCATTAGAGAATGATAGTGAGCAGGTGTGAAAGTGAGGGAACTAGTGAGAGATGATGGGGAAGAGCAATTAGATCCTGCAGGATATTGTAGGACACATAAAGGGTTTTAGAGTCTGACCTAAGCGCAACAACATCTATTGACAGAGTTATAAGCAAGGGAGTAAGTGTTGCAATCAAATTTATAGCACTTAGCTGTCAAAAACTGTCAAAAAGTTTTTGATAGCACTTAGCTGTCAAAAACATCACCAAGGCTACTAAAAGAGAATGAATTATTGGCAGTGAGGGAACTATTCTGAGTCAAGGTAGTCCAGGATTAAGATTTGGTCTGGGAAAGTGGCAATGGTGATAGAGATAAATAAGAGAATTTAAACTGTATTTATGAATTAAACTTGAGAATACTTGGGAAGAATCATGTGAGCTGGAGTAACTGGATAAAGTTCATGCAGGGTAGGCATCAAAAGGACAGATAGGTTTTATATGGAGACGAGAGGGAGGAGCCTTGAAGGAAGGATCTCTGCTTATACTTGGTAAAGATGGATTTGTTATTGGTGTTGAGGATGGTGATACTTATGCAGGTTTAGATAAACAGAGAAACTGGATTTTTTGAATGACAAAGTCTTGATTCTGTAAAACAATCAAAGAAATATTCACAGTTTGAAAAAGCAAAAAATGTATTAGCAACATTTCTCTTGAAATGAAACACAAGATATATTAGAATTGGGGAGAAGTGGAGATAAACATACCAATTACAAAACTAGCAAATAGGTCAAACACAGTGACTCATGCCTGTAATCCCAACACTTTGGGAGGCCGAGATGGAAGGATTGTGTGAGCCCAGCAGTTCGAGGCCAGCCTGGGTAATGCAAGAAACCTCATCTCTATAAAAAAATAATAATAATAGTAAAGCCGGGCATAGTGGCATGTGCCTGAAGTTTAAACAGTCAGTAAACTTAAGAATAAGTGAATAACTTTATCAGTAATAAAATAGAGCTAATTAAAAAGATATCACTTTAAGCTATAAAACTGATAAATATTATATTTCAATAATGCCAATATTTTTGCAAGGGTGACAAATATATGTTCATATACTCTTGAAAATAGGATAGGAAGAAATATGACAATATCACATTAAGTTTCTTTTTTACAATTTTTTTTTTTAGAGATATGGAGTACAATTCAGGGTTAGATATATAAATGTTCATTATGCAGGTACCCTTGTTGATGAGGTGTTTCCTCCCCCCAGCAATTTTCCACTACTGCCAATCCCTCTTTTATAGTATGATACTCAGTCCTTTGTTTCTGTGATAGATCACTCAGTATTACAGACTCTAAGTTGATCTAAGTTGCTGCAAAGTTCATAATTGTGTCCTTTGTTGGCTGCACAATATTCCATTGTGTATATGTACCATATTTTTTTATCCAATCCTCTTTTGATGGGCAGCATGATTGGTTATTAAGCTTCAATAATTAGTATTATTTAACTATTTCCACCTCTTTGTATTATCTGGAAGAAATAATCAGAGATTCACATAAACATACACACACACACACACACACACACACGTCAATATCAATGTTATTTATAAGCTTCATGTATTTATTTAGTAATTAAAATATGCAAAAGTATGGACTTAAATATATGAATTATGGTATATTTGTGGAAAAGCAATATACTTATTTAAAAACTGTATTTTCTTTTTTTTTTTTTTGAGTTGAAGTCTCCCTCTGTCACCCAGACTGGAGTGCAGTGGCCACTACCGGCCACTGCAGCCTTGACCTGCTGGGCTCCGGTGATCCTTCCAAGTAGCTGGAACTACAGGCGCACACTACCACGCCCGGCTAACTTTTTGATTTATTGTAGAAATGAGGTCTCGCCAAGTTGCCCACGCGGGTCTCAAACCTGCGGGCTCAGGAAATCCACTCACCTCAGCTTCCCAAAGCGCTGGGATTGCAGGCTGAGCCACCAAGCCTGGCGTAAAAACTATATTTTCAAAGAAAAGTGAGCAGCAACTAGAAGCATATACAATAACATGTCGATAGTTCTTCTAACTGCTTACAGCCATACCACAAATTATACTTCAAATTTTTATATTATAAAATTTCTGTTATCTGTTGTTTTTTATTTTTAATTGGAGTCTCACTCTGTCGCCCAGACTGGAGTGCAATGGCACACTCCCGGCCACTGCAGCCTCATCCTCCTGGGCTCCAGCGATCCTTCTGCCTCAGCTTTCCAAGTAGCCAGAACTACAGGCGCCTGCTACCTCGCCCAGCTAGTTTTTGATTTACTATAGAGACTAGGTCTCGCCAAGTTGCCCGGGCGGGTCTCAAACCTGTGGGCTCAGGCAATCCACTCACTCCAGCCTCCCAAAGTGCTGGGATTACAGACTGAGCCACCGAGCCTGGCCTTGGTTTGTTTTTAATAGTAAGAAAAAATAATAAATTTTACTTCTAAAAGCTATTGCAATAATTCAGTACAGGATTATTAAACTAGACGTGGCAATGAGAACAAAAGAAGTATATGAAAAAACTTTTGAGGGAAAAATTAATAAAATTCAGTGTCTTAAAATACTAGATTAACAACAAAAAAGCCCCCCACAAATTTAGCTTCTAGGTGATGAAAAAATAGTAGAACTATGGAAAAGAAAGAAAGTTGCATGATCTTTTTGACAGAAAGATCAAAAGTTTTTGGAACTGTTTAAAGAAAATATTCAATATTATATAGGAGAAATAGGATTACAGCTTAGAAAAAGAGTCAAATGGGTAAAATCATAGAAGAACAGAAAGAATAGAAGACTGAGGACTAGACCTAGCGTTCCCCTGATCAAAAGCTTGCTTTTAGCATTTCAGTGATGAAGATAATAGGATTTGTATTTAAAGTCAGCAACTAGAAGACTAATATTTTTTGACAGCTGCATATACACTCACTGGATAAGATTATAAATTAACTTGCTTAAAGCTATTTACTTTAGTTATGTCTGGGCACTGTGGCTGTACTGGGGAGACATGCCAGAGGTAATTTATATTATGTAGGTATTAAAGGCAAATCTTGTGATGTTGTTGGCAATGTTTCAAGAAAAGAAGAAAATTTTTTTATTTTAAAAATTTTCTAGATTGAACTTCTTAATAATTACTTATTCAACTGACTTCTTGTGGGTAAACTGATTTTTATGAAACAGATCTTATGACTGTAATTTACATGAAAGGCATAAAGAATATTAATTGTAGATCATTTGCTCACTATTGGTCCAATATGGAAAACATCATAAAATCTATTTCTAGAACTTGTTTTTATTGTAGTTCATTATTCTTTATTGCAAATATTTTAAATAAAATATAATTAAAATACTAAAAGCCTGAAGATTTTAGAAAAATTAAAAAAATATTTCAAATATAAATGTTATATTATTTATTTGAAGAATAGTGTAAAATAAATACCTTTTCTATTTTTCTTAGAATATTAAGGCAGGAACAAACGATTGTCCCTGTCCTTGTTGAAGATTAGCAATGAATTGCTTAATAAATAACTATTAAGTGAATGAATATATCTTTTATCATCTTTATTATCTCAGTGAGAGGTACATAATATAACTATGAGAAGTTTATATTATTTGAATTTTTAAAATATACAAAGTATAATAAAAAAAACATAGTCCCAGCTCAAACTAGACTTTTTCCCTTAAAATAGTATTTTGAAAATTTCAGCTCAAAAAAAGTAAGAAACGGTATTATAAATAAACACGCACCCATTATCTAGATTATATTCATAATTTTTATTATACTTGTTTAATCACATAGCTATCAGTCTCACTATCCATCTATTAATCCATCTTATTTTTTATGATTTTCCAAATAAACTGTAGACACCAGTACATTCTCCAAACATTTAAGCTTGCATAGCATAAACTAGAGTTGAGGCAAAATTTCATGCCATAAATTGCAAAATCCTTAACTGTACCTTTTAGTGAGTTCAGGAACTGCTCACAGGACATACACCTGTACAATCCAAAATCCCTAAGAGAATACAGAAGATTACTGCAGCCCCAGAAAGTTCCTTCATGTCCTTTCCCCATCAATTCTCAGTCTCACCAGCCTAGAGAAAAACACTATTCTTATTATTTTCTATAAATTAGGTTTTTCAGTTCTAGAACTTCATATAGGTTATATAGTATACACTCTTTTGTGTAAGATTTATTTCACTCAGCACTATGTGTTTGAGATTTCTCCATGTTGTGTTCCTTTTGATTACCAAATAGTATCCTGTTGTATGAATAAACCATCGTTTATCTATTCTCCAACTGGTGGACATCTGGGCTGTTCCTTGTTTTGAACGATCATGAATAAGCAGCTATGAACATTCTTATATATATTTTTTGTATGTGTGAACATGTGTATTCTTTTTCTCCTGAGTCAATTCTGGGCAACAGAGTTGGTATAAGCTTAATTTTATAAAGACTACCAGACCTTTTCTCAAAGTGGTTGTACCACTTTCCACTCCCACCAATAATGTATGAGTGCTCAGGGTCCACAGTCTCACCCACATTCAATGTTGTCAGTCTTTTTTAACATTAGTCTTACATCCAGTAGATATAAGATTTTTTTGCCTTTTACCTGTTTAGGGAAAAAAAGTGCAGCTTGCTGTTGTGTTAATTCAATTTTACATTACCATGCTCTTTGAAGTTAAAGTAAATCTGACTGGTTTTCAATGTGGAAAGAGAAAACCTGTTATTGAAGTTATTTCTAAACAAAATTTGTCTCTAATCCTAATGAAAATTACAAAAAAGAAGAAGGAGGAGGGGAAAATCACGACTATATTTTGTCATTCTCTTCTTTCTCTCTCTCTCTCTTTTTTTTTTTTTTTTTGAGTCGGAGTCTCGCTCTGTCGCGTAGGCTAGAGTACAGTGGCATGCTCACGACCACTGTAGCCTTGACCTGCTGGGCTCAGGCGATCCTTCTGCCTCGGCCTTCCAAGTATCTGGAACTACAGATGCAAGCTATCATGCCTGGCTAATTTTTTTATTTATTGTAGTGACGAGGTCTCACCAAGTTGCCCAGGCTAGTTTCAAACTCCCAGGCTCAGGCAATGCTCTCACCCCGGTCTCCCAAAGTGCTGCACCAAGCTTTCTCTCTCTCTCTCTCTCTCTCTCTCTTTTTTTAACTTTGGGGGTAAATGCTGAATCTGCAAGCACTGCCAGTGAGAATCCTTGGGGAAAGAGTTAATGACACTGTTGTTTCTATGTTATTTTATAAGTCACAAAACAGAATTTAATTTTAAATAGAAAGAATCCAAAAATATAATAATCCCATGAAACTGATTATTATTTTTTTTCTTTTCTCTATACCCCCATCTGCAGGATACCAGAGCAAGACTCAAGAATTTCTTGCTTGAAGAATCAGAAAAGAAACTGGGTGCAGTGACTCAAGCCTGTAATCCCAGCACTTTGGGAGGCCGAGGCAAGAGGATTGCCTGAGCCCAGGAGTTTGAGACCAGTCTGGGCAATTTGGTGAGACCTTGTCCCTACAATAAATCAAAAAATTAGCTGGGCATGGTAGCTTGCACCTGTAGTTCCAGATATTTGGAAGGCTGCGGTGAATGATCATTTGAGCCCAGCAGGTGGAAGTTATGGTGGCCATGATGTGCCACTGCACTCCAGCCTGGGTGACAGTGCGAGACTCCAACTCAAAAAAACCAAAACATAGCCGGGCTCGGTGGCTCAGCCTATAATCCCGTGCCTTTGGGAGGCTTAGGTGAGTGGATTGCCTGAGCCCGCGGGTTCGAGATCCGCCTGGGCAGCGAGACCTCATCTCTACAATAAATAAAAAAATCAGCCAGGCGTGGTAGCACATGCCTATAATTCCGGTTACTTGGAAGGCTGAGGTGGAAGGATCGCTGGAGCCCAGCAGGCTGTGGTGGCCAGGAACGGCCACTGCACTTCAGTCTGGGTTACAGAGTGAGACTCCAACTCAAAAAAAAAACCAAAACCAAAACATAAAACAAAAAACAATCATAAAGGAGCACACGATAAAGAACTGGTAGTAAGAATGCCTTTCCTCAACCTCTATAGATTCCATCATGGGGGAATGGGGAATCCAAGAGATTTGTGTTCCTCAGGTAAGTCTATCTTCTGCTGGCCTCAACATCATCATTGTCTAGTAAGAAAAGCCCCAGAACCCTGCATACTCCTGGTGACAGCCTCATTCTTTCTTTTTTATGTACACTAGTCACCGTCTTACCTTCACTATTTGCCTGAGATGATCAGAGCTCATTCTACTGTGCCCTAAACACAGGATTACTTCTGTCATAGAAGGAGGTGAGGACACCAAAGCACTGAATTTTGCATATAAATGAGAAAACCAAGAATTTAAGTTATTAAGTGACCTGCCTTAGATCACAGAGTTACTTAGCAGCAGGATAAAACCTCTGGTCAGGTCTCTGACTCATGGAATCTGAGATTTTGTTTTGTTTTGTTTTGTTTTGTTGAGTTGGAGTCTTACTTTGTCGCCCAAATTGGAGTGTAGTAGCCCAATCACGGCTCAACACAGCCTTGATCACCTGGGCTCAGGTAATCCTGCTGCCTCAGCCGCCTAAGTAGCTAGGGCTACAAGCATGTGCCACCACACCCAGCGGATTTTATTTTTTTTATAGAGACTAGTTTTCATTATTTTGCCCAGGCTGGTCTCGAACTCCTGGCCTCAAGAAATTCTCCAATCTCAGCCTACCAAGTGCTGAGATTACAGGCATTAGCCCCCATGCCTGACCGTTATCTGAGTTTTAAACTTGAAGTATCCTTCCTTAGATATTCATCCTACTACCTCATGAAAAGTTAACTTCTCAAACGTGTTTGACAGTCTAGTTTTTGACTGCCATTTTGAGGAATAATGAGAATGTTAACAGAATGTTAAAATAAGACTCTTCTTATCTTGACTTCTGGGCCATTCTTTTCAGTGTCCTATTTAATCATTATGAAGAACTTAAAAAGTAGGCATTATTAATACCAGTTAAGTGAGACAATTTTATGGAAGAAGAAACTGAACCTAGAAAAGGCTAAGTAAGTTGGAATTTGCAGCTGAGAAATTTAGCTCTAGTGTCTGTTCTTTTAGCTACTTCCATTTCTGCTTTTCAGATACCAATGTAAGACAGATGGAGGATTTTCTAGGAGATGTCACCAAAGACTATTTAAAAGAATCTGGAACACCCTCACTCACCTCAGACACATAAGTGGACTGAAGGCTAGATCCTGACTAGAAGTTTTCCCAGAGGAGTGAGGTAGGGTTCTCCCTTTTCCTTTCAATTTGAGAGTGAGAAAGAAAAAGAATGAGAAATACTTCAATGAGTCCCTCAGAAAACTTGATCTCCGCCCCTGAGTTTAGAAAAACATAGTGGATTTGTTCTAGTTTTTCATTTGCAAATGCAAACAGCAGGGATAACCTGGGCAGCTGCTCCAAAGCAAAGAGTAAAAGGACCTTTCTGCTCAGCTGGGATCAACTTTTCTTCTCGAAAATTGGAGCAAAGGTTGTGTGAGTGTTTCCTGAGAGCCACGTGTGGCCACGTGTAAAAGAGCAGCGTGCAGACGGTCTTGCGTCCTGACCGCAGGAACATTTTGGAGGAGCAAAAGAACCTCCACATTAAGTGGTAGAAATCACTATAATCAAGGGTTGCAAAATTAAGCAAAAAGCCACATGAATGAGAAAAGCCACATGAATGAGATTGAGGAAGCTTCATATGAATGAGAGGGTCTCTGAAGAACGTACACACACAATTACTAGGGACTTTGTCAGCTTTAAACACTTGGTATGCCATCAAAAATGAAGCCAGAGTACAAGAATACCAGATAAGTATGACCTGTCTTTTTCCTTACTCTCCTGCCTCCCTCTATTTCAACTCTGAGGAATCAGAGCTATAGTTAAAAGATAGGAAAGAAGAGTTAGAAGCCTTA